>NC_084567.2:23832500-23925000 GCF_033978685.3 Nerophis lumbriciformis | reverse complement strand
AGACATATGACGCCAAAGGAACTTCCCAAGAAGCTCAGAGACAGATTTGTGGTAAGGCACAGATCTGGCCAATTAAAGAATGTCTGTAGTGTATGGAGAAGGGAAGGAGGCGACAACCTAGGCCGAACTGCTGTTTACAAGATTTATTTAAACCTTTGATGAGGACGTGGGGTGTGTATGCTACTCTAAGTGAATGGATGTCGACGATGTGTGGAATTAATTGTGTACCAAGGGTTGTTGTCTGTGAGTGTTGGATGTATCCTTCGTCAAATCAAAGGGGCAAGGCAAAGAGGCAGTCCGTTAACAGGCAAGGGGTCGAAGGTAGGAGCGAGGCAGCGTAGTCCGTGTCCGAGCAGTGGTTGAGTATCGAGGTAGGCAGTCAGGGATCCGGATGGATGTCAAGAGGCAAAACACGATCACGGATGAAGGAGAAGACACAGCGGAAGACACGAGGGACATGAACGAGGGAGACACGGAGAAAACACAGAGGAGGCGAGCATAACACAAGGAAGGGAATGCCAGACGTGATGCTTACGGGGAAGATGAGCGACGTTCTGGCAAAGGTTCCTCGGGTCGGCTGGTCTTTATGCCGCTCCCTCTCATCAGGTCCAGGTGCATTGATTTCTGATTGTCTACAGGCTTGTAATTTCTTTGATGGTACCTGGAGGCTGAGGTCCTTAGTGAGTAACATCACTTGTTGTCCTGGCCGATAGGACGGGGCTGGAATGCGATGACGGTTGGCATTGCGGCATATCTTCTCGGATGCCCTCTCCAAGGCCGCACGAGCGCCTCTCCACACCCTCTGACACCGCCTAATATGAGCCCTAGTCGAGAGCACTGCGTTCCTGAAGGGGAAACAAGGGGGGTTGATAACCCAATGAGCACTCAAATGGGGATATACCGGTAGCGGAGCTCTTCAAGGAGTTATAGGAAAACTCCACCCAAGGCAGAAACTTGCCCCAGGACGTGGGTTGACGACTAGCAACGCAGCTGAGCATGGTCTCCAAGCTTTGATTTGCCCTCTCAGCCTGCCTGTTGCTCTGGGGATGGTTTCCCGATGTGAGGCTGACCGAGGTCCCAATTTCCTTGCAGAAGGCTCCCCATATTTGTGACGTAAACTGAGGGCCTCAGTCAGAGACGATGTCCACCGCGATACCATGTTGCTTGACAACGTGCAGAGTGAGGAGATCAGAAGTCTCTGAGGCAGAGGGTAACTTGCGCACCGGACTGAAGTGGGCTGCCTTGGAGAAGCGGTCAACAATTGTCAAGATGGTGGTGTTACCTCTGGAGACTGGGAATCCCGTGACGAAATCCAGGGCGATGTGTGACCAAGAGTGGGCAGGAATGGAGAGAGGGCGAAGGAGATCAGCAGGCCTGTGTGACGTCTTAGTACGGGCACAAGTAGTACAAGCAGCGATGTACTCACGTGTGTCCTTGGCCATGGATGGCCACCAAAAACGTCTTCGCAGCAGCGATAGGGATTATTGAAAGCCTGGATGGCAGGACCCTGGGTCGTAGCTCCTGTTGGACAAAAAGCTTGTTGGGTGGTCCACCTCCCGGTCCTGGATTGGAGCTCAGTGCAGATTTGACCAGGTCCTCCACTTTCCAAGTAACCATCCCCACGATGCGAGTGGGATGAAGGATGGGTTCCGCCACTGACAGACAGGTGGGTTTTTTCACGAACAATTGGGATAGTGCGTCAGCCTTAGCGTTCTTAGACCCTGGCCTGAAAGAGAGCACGTAATTGAAGCAGGAGAAAAACTGCTGCCACCTAGCCTGGCAGTTGTTGAGTCTCTTGGCAGATCGGATGTGAAGAAGATTGCTGTGGTTGGTCAGGATCTGGAACTGGTGTCTAGCTCCTTCCAGCCATTCTGTCCATTCAGCCAGGGCCTCGTGGACCGCCAATAATTCCCTATTCCCAGCGTCGTAGTTCTGCTCGGCCTGGGTCAGGCGCCTAGAGAAAAAGGCAACAGGGTGAATCAAATTGTCATGTTTGGACCATTGTGATAGGATAGCCCCCAATTCATAATGCCCCATATGGGTATTGAAAGCCGTCTTCTACCCGTCTCTCTCTCTGATCCATACCAGGTTATAGGCGTTACGGGGATCCAGTTTGGTGAAGACAGTAGCGGGTGCCAAGGGCTCAAAGGAAGAGTTGAGTAGCAGAAGAGGGTATTTGTTCTTGATGGTGATGTTGTTTAGGTGACGGTAATCAATGCAGGGCCGAAGTGACACGTCCTTCTTGGCCACCAAAAAAAATCCCGCCGCCAGTGTAGATTTGGACGGACTAATGATGCCAGAGGCAAGGCCCTCCGTAATGTAGTCCTTCATTGCTTCCTTCTCCGGAAGTGACAAATTGTAAAGGCGGCTGGAGGGCAGGGTAGAGTTGGGGAGTAGCTCTATGGCGCAGTCGTAAGGTCTATGAGGGGGTAGTCCCTGTGCACGTTCCTTACTGAAGACTTTGGCTAAGTCATGGTAGCAAGCAGGGATCAGGGAAAGATCGGTCTGGGGAATCGTAGCAGTGGAACGGTGGACCGGAGGAGACGCTGACCTGAGACAGTTGGCCATGCAGGTTGTGCTCCAAGCCAGGATCTTGCCAGAAGTCCCAAGAGATGTGGGGGTCGTGGTGACGAAGCCAAGATCTCTCAAAGACAAGTGGGGCTACATGAGCTTACAGCACCCACAGACTGATAGTCTCCCTGTGGTTCTAAGAAATGGTCATAGAAAGGGGCTCCGTGCGGTACTTGATGGGACCCAAAAGCCGCCCATCCAGGGCTTGAGCTGGAAGTGGACTCTCCATGGCAACCAGAGGAATGCCCATCTGCCGGGCGAACTCGTAGTCCAATAGACTCTCGTCTGCTCCTGAGTCCAAAAATGCCTCCACTTGTATGCTCCTCTTGTCCCAGGCCAGAGTAGCGGGTAGCAGAATGTCGGGGTTTTCTTCCTTACGGGGAAATAGGTTATCACCAGGATCCCCTCTGCTGGTGAGCCTGATCTTTTGGTGGACAATTGTACCGGACATGTCCGGCAAGCCCACAGTAGAGGCAGAGGCGCTGCCTGTACCTCCTCTCCCTTTCCTCTAATAGCAACCGTGTCCTCCCCAACTGCATGGGCTCAGGGGTTGCCATCGTGGTAGTTGGGGCACGGTATGATTCAGTCTCTGTTTTGAATGTGGGCAGAGGTTGACTCCTGGAAGTGATGTTGGCTGCTCCCTGGGCTTGCTCTGCTGCACGCTCAGAAAGTCTCTGGTCGAATAGGAGGGCCAACTTGATGAGGCCCCTGCAAGAAGTGGGTCTGTCCCCCAGCAGACCGTCCTTAATCTCCTCAGAAAGGCCTTGACGGAACGCGCTCTGGAGCGCCCGGTCATCCCAACCGATGTCCGCCGCCAAGGTCCGAAACTCCAGGGTGTAGGCTGCCACGTAGCGTGAGCCCTGGGAGATGGAGTACAGACGTCCGGCCGCGCTTCCCCCCCCCATCCTTGGGGTGGTCGAAGACGGTCCGAAATTCAGAACGGAACGCAGAGTAGTCGGAGTTCAGACCTACGGTCTTGTCCATGGCGGCAGTAGCCCACTTGAGTGCCGGTCCGGAAAGCAAAGCAAAAATGAAGGCAATCTTTGCTCCATCGGTGGAATAGCTGGAGGGCTGGTGACGAAAAATGAGGTCACACTGTACCAGAAAACCCCTGCACAGTTCAAAGTCTCCCTCAAAGGGTCTAGGGCTGGCAATCCTGGGTTCCCGTTCCAAACTGCTGTGCTCAGGTCTCCGGCTGTGGAAGCATGTGGGGGTCCCACGGGTCCGGAAATGGACCCAGGACATAGGCTGTCCAGCCTAGAATGCAGCCGGGTGAATGCTCTCTCCAGGTTGTCCTCAAAGCAGAAAAACTAACCTGGTGTTCGCTCACGACGGAGCTAAGGATAGCCAGGTCAGACGTTCTGGGGGGCCGGGACTGGGGCTTGCCGTTGTCGCCTGGTTCCGACATGTTGTGGCCAGAACGTACTGTTGTGTACGGAGAAGGGAAGGAGGCTACAACCCAGGCAGAACTGCGGTTTACAAGATTTATTTAAACCTTTGATGACTACGTGGGGTGTGTATGCTACTCTAAGTGAATGGATGTCAACGATGTGTGGAATTAATTTTGTAAGTCTTACCAGGGGTTTTTGTCTGTGAGTTTTGGATGTATCCTTTGTCAAATCAAGGGGGAATGGCGAAGAGGCAGTCCGTAAACAGGCAAGGGGTCGAAGGTCGGAGCAAGGCAGCGTAGTCCGTGTCCGAGCAGGGGTCGAGGATCGAGGAAGGCAGTCAGATATCCGGATGGATGTCGAGAGGCAAAACACGATCACGGATGACGGGGATGACACTGCGGAAGACACAAGGGACATGAACGAGGGAGACACGGAGAAAACACAGAGAAGGCGAGCAAAGCACAAGGGAGGGTATGCCAGACGTGATGCTTACGGGGCAGATGAGCGATGTTCTGGTTAGGTTCCTCTGGGTAGGTTCCTCGGGTCCGCTGGTCTTTATGCCACTCCCTCTCATCAGGTCCAGGTGCGGTGATTCCTGATTGTCTGCAGGCTTGTCGCTGCGTGGGCGTGCTGCGTGGGCGTGCTGCGTGGGCGTGCTGCGTGGGCGTACTGCGCTCAGCGCGAGCAGGGGCGTGTCTGAGCGCGCTGCCAGCGGAGGTGCCGGCAGCACCAGCTGCCGAGGAAACGTGGGTTCGAGCCCGAGCCGTGACAATGTCTGCAACACTCAAGGTTCCTAAAAGCACTGTGGCCTTCATAATCTTTAAATGGAAGAAGTTTGGGATGACCACAACTCTTCCGAGACCTGGCCGTCTATCGCCTAACTGAGCAATCTTCGTAGAAGGGCCTTGGTGAAAGAGGTGAAGAAGAGGCCAACGATCACTGTGGCTAAGCTCCTGAGATGCAGTAAGGAGATGAGAGAAAGTTTCACAAAGTCAACTATCAAAGAACCCTCCACCAGTCTGGGCTTTATGGCCAAGTGGCCCGATGGAAGCTTCTCCTCAGTGCAAGACATACTAAAGCCTGCAGAGAGTTTGCCAAAAAACACACAAAGGACTCCAAGATTATGAGAAATACAATTCTCTGGTTTGATGAGACCAAGATTTAAGTTGTTGCCGTTAATTCTAAGCAGTATGTGTGGAGAAAACCAGGCAGTTCTAATCACCTGCCCAATACAATCCCAACAGTGAAACATGGTGGTGGCAGCATCATGACGACTGGTTGCAATTGAAGGAATGCTGACTGCAGCCAAATCCTGGAAGAAAACCTCTTCCAGAGTGCTCAGAACCTCAGACTGGGCCGAAGGTTCACCTTCTAACATGACAATGTCAGCACACAGCTAAAATAACAACAGAGAGGCTTCGGACTCTGTGACCATTCTTGACTGGCCTAGCCAGATCCCTGATCGAAATTTCGCATTTTCGGACAAGTTGGAAAGAGTAACTGGAAATTGTGACGCATCATGTTGTAACTGTATGCATGTTCGAAATAAAGTTAAACCATAAACCATATGATAACATAAGTCAAGTTTTTCATGGCCACCAACTAAAACACTTAATGATTTCCACATGCAATAAAGTTATTCTATGCTGATATGAGTCTTCCTTATGTTATCTCTGTACTAGGGTTGTACGGTATACCGATATTAAAATAGTACCGCGATACTAAGTAATCATATTCGGTACTATACCGCCTCTGAAAAGTACCGGTCCGCCACACCGCATTACAACATCTTCTTTCGGTTTTTTTTAAATTCATATTATCTTTATGAACTCAGGAAATACTGTATGTCCCTGGACACATGAGGACTTTGGAATATGACCAATGTATGATCCAGTAACGACTTGGTATCGGATTGATACCCAAATTTGTGGTATCATTCAAAACTAACGCAAAGTATCAAACAACAGAAGAATAAGTGATTTTTACATTTTAACAGAAATGTAGATAGAACATGTTAAAAGAGAAAGTAAGCAGATATTAACAGTAAATGAACAAGTAGATTAATAATTCATTTTCTACCACTTGTCCTTAATAATTTTGACAAAATAGTAGAATGGAAAATGTCACAATATGTTACTGCATATGTCAGCAGCTAAATTAGGAGCCTTTGTTTGTTTACTTACTAATAAAAGACAAGTTGTCTTGCATGTTCACTATTTTATTTAAGGACAAACTTGCAATAAGAAACATATGTTTAATGTACCCTAAGATTTTTTGTTAAAATAAAGCCAATAATGAATTTTTTTGTGGTCCCCTTTATTTAGAAAAGTACCGAAAAGCACCGAAAAGTATCTAAATAATTTTGGTACACAGCATATCCCTCAAGTCAAAATTAATCATAAGATGAAAATATGTGTTTTATATATATATATATATATATATATATATATATATATATATATATATATATGTATATGTATATATATATATATATATATATATATATATATATATATATATATATATATATATATATATATATATATATATAAATATATATATATTATTTATATGTATATATATATATATGTGTGTGTATATATGTTTTATTAAATTATTTATTTGAAACATTGAAAAAATAACTAAATATCTAAATAATTGAAAATATGTATCCTTTTTTTCACACACTTTCACACGCACGTACGCACACAGGCAGGCAGGCAGGCACGCACGCACACTCTTCCATTTGGTTCAGAGACAATCACTATGTTACCATGCACTAATTTAGTCTGATTTCTCTAATAGTTCTTTTTTGTGTGTTTTCACACCTATGTGTGAAGTCCAAGTGTCTATGCCAGGGGTTAGGCAATTAATTTTTACCGGGGGCCGCATGAGCAACCCGAGCACTGCTGGAGGGCCGCATCGACAATATTTCAATTAAATTTTGCTCAATATTATTTTTTATATACCGTAAGATAAATAATAATAATAATAATAATAATAATAATAATAATAATAATAATAATAATAATAATTAATAGTAATAATAATAATTTCATTTAACCCAACTTAACTTTAGACAAAAGCAGATTGCTTTTGATGGTTTTATTTTTAACACTGTCTTACAGTGAAGCTGGTCAGGGATATGCATGATGAGCAACACCCTCTGCATGACCTGCTACCTCCAACACGAGGCAGCCGCACTGCCAGGACATTGAGAAACCAACATAAGCTGGCTGAACCCGAGCCCAAAGCCAAGACAAAGAGACTTAAAAACTCTACCCTGCATACTGCAATTAACCTGTATAATGATACTATCTAATTAAATAAGTAATACAGTCATATACCAGAATGCCAATAGTTTCCATGCTGCTGTTGCCCTGAAAATGTTTATTTTTTATTTTTATTTATTTATTATTATTATTATTTTATTTTTTCAATATAAAATACTGTCTGTTCTTTTTTTTTTTTTTTTTTTTTGTTTGTTTGATATTCATTGTAAAGTTCAGCTGTTTTTTCAGTGGGGCCCTGGCTCCACTGCAGGCATGAATTAATAAAGTCAAGTCAAGTCAAGTCAAGTCAACACTACACTTCCTGATGTATAACACAATGCAAACATGTCAATTTCTGCACAGGGTTAATTTAAAGTTTATCCTGCATCCTCCTTAATAGTCCAACATTTTTCCCCGTCAGATTTGGACAACATTCTGTTGTCACACCTGCCAGCTTGTCCCATTTCAGTCCTAACATGTCCAAACACGCATTTACCATTACCTGTGGTTGTCTCTTTAATTGACTGCATGGCTGCCAGCTACTCCGTGATTTGAAAGTCTGCAGTTATCCCACGTAAGAAGATGAGCAGCTGGGCGGTGTCACGTACATCGCAGCTCTCATCCAAAGCCAGCGAAAAACAGTTAGTCGTTCTGTTCTTCAGCTGAAGCTCCAAGTTTCCGGGCATATCAGTGCAACAGAGTCCAATAAGCATTCCTTAATAAACTCTACGTCAGAAAACGCCTTACTTTTTCTGCCGATTTTGTGAGAAATGACGAAACTTGTCCTGACGGCTGCATATCTGGGGGTGTGAAATATGGCAAAAAGTCCTTGTTGGGTTTGCAGTTTTACCATCAACGCATCAGCCTCCCTTGTGCACGCTTCATCAGACAGATTACGGTATTTTTCCTCGTGCTTCGTCGTGTAGTGGCGATTCAAATTATATTCTTTAAACACAGCAACCTGTGTACCACAAATTAAGCACACGGCGTTACCTTTAATTTCTGTAAAGAAATACTTGTCAGTCCATGTCTTGTTGGAAACACGGCATTCGTCATCAACTTTTCTTTTTTTAGCGTGAGCTGATATCTCGGTGGTAACTGGGCATCACTTGTCGCTGTGCACCTTCACTCACAGGTTACACCCGGACATACGCCCATAAATAACCATTTTCAAAATAAAAGCAGCACAGTTGTATTGCACGCACGACATAGATGTTTTTTTAAAATGTATTTTGTAATTTGTGATTGCTGCTGTTCACATTCACTGACAATCACACAAGCGCATAAGTCCACACGGAAGTAATACAAATAACGCTTTTCAAAACAAAAGCAGCACCGTTGTATTGCACACTCGACATAGATACTTTTTAAAATGTATTTTGTAATTTATGATTGGCCTCACGCGGTTCGGACAGGGATGCACAAAGGGACGGTTGTGGCCCGCGGGCTGCAGAATTCCTAGGTCTGGTCTGTGCACTCTCTCTAATGTGACTACTGGTCATACGCCGTGTGCCACTTATTTCATTTTAGCACAGTTAAATAAATTCATTTTCTGGTTGACCCAATACGTCACACTAGCCACCTGTGGATCCTTACAACTTGTTTTAAGTAATATTCGCTGTAATATCGGCACAGATTACAAATATTACATCTCCAATGGCTACGTTTATGTTAAATAGCAGGCAGTATCAAGAAATTATCTTGGATTGCGCTACGAACATGACGCCACTACCAACAATGTGTCGGAGCGGATGCAGGTCCGAAGCAAAGACAGACCGGCGGAAGAGATTTTTCGAGGGAATCATGGAAACAAAACTTTTGAATGTCACAAGGTTCATTCATAAGGCTCTGTCGACTGATGGAAGGAGTTTTAAACCCGAAGGAAAAGACTGTTTTTGCCCCGACTGATACTGTTTCAGATGAAGTTTGTTATTGTTCTGGACTATCTTGGCAGTTGTGCAGAACACAGAGTTATTGCTAGTCAGTTGGGAGTGCACAAACGTTTTATTATTCGCCTTTAATATACCTGCTTCATTATCTTTCATCTAATTCGTACTTCGTTCGGGAATCCGAATAAAGCCAGCATTTTACATTTCGTTAGGTACCTTCTTAAATAAATCTCAGTTTCTTTTTTCGATGCACTTCAAAATGTTATCCATCCACCCATCCATTTTCTAACGCGTGTCCCTTTCGGGGCCGCAGGGGGTCGCTGGAGCCTATCTCAGCTGCATTCGAGTGGAAGGCTTTTTTGATTCATAAAGCAAATAAAAATCCTCTTCATGACAATTGTTGCCCTGTTTTTATTGACTAGTATCTGCTTTTGCGTTGGATCCCGCGCGTTGAGGCTAGCGCATTCGAGATATGAAGGGTCTTTGCCGGCCGCACACACCTACTCGAGAGATCTGGTTTCCAGTTGCATAATCCAGATGTGTTAGTCCGATTTTTCAAAAACCAAACACGATTGGATTACGGTATTTCCATGGACTGTAGGAGGCTTATTTAGAGCCAAACTACTTGAGACATCGGACTAATTTAGTGCATGGACACATACTGACTGAAAGGTACACAACCTGTCAGCTTTTGTGTCCCTTTTTGGCAACAGTGAATTAATGTTGTATTAATTGTATAGTCTATTGCTAACACGACTGTGATACGCTGTGATTGGCTGGTGACCAGTCCAGAGTGTACCTCACCACTCACCAAAAGTTACCTGGGTTTAGGGATGGGTGGGTACCAAATTTGGTGCTTTGATAAGTGCTGACGTAATTTGGTCTACAGGGTACCAATTCAGTTAAAATCAAATGCTAAAAAACAATAAACTTGAACACTGAGGATTTTATTTATAAAATGTGTCTTATCTCTGTCTGTGTCACTGTTATATATGTTGATGCATTTATTGTGTGATGATTACCTGCTGTCTGGTGTGCTCGCTCTCCTGGTCTCTCTCGCTCTCTCTGCCCACAGTGGAACGATCCACAGGTGGAAATGATTTTGGGCACACCGGCCACTAATTACACCGGGGCTAGTTAAGCTGAGTAGTGGCAGCTGGGAGGCGTCGGTTCCACATGGTTTGTGCCCCCTGTTCATGCCACTGGCATTCTCCTGCGTCTCGCCCTCCGAGGTTCCTTTCCGTGGTGGCACCGTTTCCTCCTGTGTGTCCAGCCTAGCTGTGGCACCACCAGTTAATTTATTTTTGGATGCTGCATGGTGTGCTTTCTCCCTTGCCACCATCACATTTTGTTAATTCCTCCTGGGAATAAAGACTGTAAATTGCACGTTGGCCTCTTTTTCTGCATGTTGGGTTGCGAACCATACCAGATCGCAACAGTTGGAGCCGACCAGAGACATGGAACCCGCAGAAAGAGATTCTGTCAAGATGGCTCTATGCAGTCAAGCCCAAAGACTAGCTGAGCAGGAAGAACAGCTAAAGAACATGGGCACGGGGTTACAAAGTCTTGCCCAGCGGCAGGATGTCATGATGGAAAGCCTGACCTCCCGCCTAAACACTCTGCTTGCTCGCTCCCGGCCCGAGCCTGCGGCTGATTCTGTCGCCAGTGCTGTCCAGGCGGCACCGGTCAGCTACTCCCAGCTGTCTCGGCCGGGGAAAATTCTCGGGGGAAACCGATGAGGTACAGCAGTTACTCAGCCTGTGCGGGATCCACTTTGAGCTGCAAGCTGCGGCTTTTGCAACAGAGCGGGCCAAGGTGGCATTTGTCATCTCTCACCTCTCGGTTTGAGCAGGAGCATGGGCTACGGCAGAGTGGAGACGCAATACCGTTACCAGCTCGTCTTTTCTGGAGTCCTCCAAAGCGCTGCTCCAGATTTTTCAGCGACACCCTCCAGGTTGAGAAGCCGCACACTCTCTTTTCAAGATGCGCCAGAGCCAGCGCACAATCTCTGATTACACTATCAATTCTCGCACAAGAGCGGTCGAGAGCGATTGAAACTCCTCTGCCCTCTTGGATGCTTTTTATCTCGGACTGGTAGAGGATATTTGAAAAATTATGATCCCGTTGGATCTCCCCACCGTTCTGGATGACCTGATCGAGCTAGCCGTGCTCATCAACAAGCGTCTGGTGGAGGAGGAGTTTGAATCACGACGAGGGAGCGCTTGGAAGACAACCCGGAAGAGCAATTCCAGCGCTCGCTTCACCACGCCTGGCTCATCCCTGAGGACCTTCAGTGTGGGAGGTGGACGAGCCCATGCAACTCGGTGGCAGCCAGCTCACATCCGCGGGACGCGATCGACGTCCACGGCAGGGTCTCTCTCTATACTGCGACGACGCTGACCACTCTCTCTCCAGGTGTCGGACACGCCCTACCAGAACATTCCAATAACACTTGTGCCCTCGCTACCCTGGGAGTTCACCTTCCAGAGGGCACGCTTCTTCTCTTCCTCCTGTCAACAGAATGCAGCTCTCAGGTACGCTGTTATGGGAGACCAATTACACTAACATTTGTGCCCTCATTGACTCTGGTGCTGATAATAATTTTATGGATGCTGCTTATGTTGACACCCATTCTATTCCATGCATTGAATTAAGGGACCCTAAGAAAGTTTATTCACTTGACGGGCGTCTCCTGGCAGGCATAACTCACCAAACTCAACCACTAGGTCTTCGGCTATCTGGTAATCATCATGAGTCACTAAGTTTTTTCATATTACTTTCTCGCACTGCTCCTGTTGTATTTGGGTTAACCTGGCCGCGAAAACATAACCCTCACTGATTGGTGATGTGCTACTAATAACTGGAATGTACCCCGCCTTCTGCCCGATTGTAGATTGTAGCTGAGATAGGCTCCAGCGCTCCCCGCGACCCCAAAGAAGGGAATAAGCGGTAGAAAATGGATGGATGGGTTACATGTCACACGCACTGTCTTTGCACCGCTGCTCGCCCTCACGCTGTTAACCGCACGCCACCTGCTGAAATCATTGACCTCGCTACAGTACCAGTAGAATATCATGATTTAAAGATGGTGTTTAGCAAAGATAAGGCATTGTCATTCCCTTCAAATCGACCATATGATATTGGCATTAATCTCTTGTCGGGTTCCCAATTACCTTCCTTCCGTCTGTACAATGTGTCCAGGAATGAGCAGAAGGCATTGGAGGAATATATTTCATCCTCCTTAGCTGCTGGTGTTATTAGACCCTCGTCAGTACATGCAGCTGCCGTTTTTTTCTTTATTAAAAAGAAAGACAAATCACTGCGCCCCTGCATTGAGTATCGCACCCTCAATCAAATCACAGTCAAGAATAAGTACCCTGTCCCCCATGTGGACTCCGCAATTACGCCCCTCTACTCTGCTAAGTTTTTCATAAAACTCAACCTTCGGAATGCGTATCACCTTGTCTGGATCCGCGAGGGTGATGAATCAAAGACAGCGTTTAACACTCTATTGGGACATTTCAAATATTTGTTCATGCCCTTTGGACTGACAAATGCACCTGCAGTATTTCAAAGTTTTATTAATTACATTTTTCGGGACATGTTGGATCGATTTCTGTTCCTGTATCTGGATGACATTTAGATTTTTTCTTCCACCTTAGAGGAACATGTCCAGGCAGTTCGGTTGGTTCTCCAGCGAATGCTAGAAAATAAACTGTTCGTAAAAGCAGAGAAATGCTCATTTCACGCCACGTCGATTTCGTTCCTAGGGTTCATAGTAGAAAAGGGCCATCTTAGACCCGACCCTGCCAAGATTGAGGCTGTGGTTTATTGGCCCGCCCCCACAACTAGGAAACACCGTCAGAGGTTTCTAGGGTTCCCAAATTTTTATCGGCGATTCATACAAAATTTTAGCCGTGTTGCGGAAACCATTGACTAGGCTCGCATCCTCCAAGGTACCTTTTGTCTGGGGTCCACTTGCAAGTACGGCATTTTCTAAACTCAAGTCATTATTTACCACTGCACCGGTGCTGATTCATGCTAACCGACCTCTTCAATCTTCAATCGAGGTGGATGCCTTCGATACAGGCGTTGGGGTTGTCCCCTCCCAGCGTTCCGTCCTCGACCAGAGGCTGCACCCCTGTGCCTTCTTCTCTTGTTGCCTGACTGCTGCAGAATGTAATTATGACATTGGCAACAAGGAACTACTGGCTGTCGTCTTGGTAATTCAGGAGTGGAGCAACTGGCTGGAGGGGGCTGAGCTTCCGTTCATCGTTCACACGGACCACAAGAACCTGGCTTATCGCTGCGCTGCTCAAAGACTCACGTCAAGCCAGGTGGGCATTATTCCTCACACATTTTAACTTCATTATCATCTCCCAGAACACCAAGCCGAATGCACTGTCCCGCATCTTCTTTCGCCCCACTGATGAGACACTACCGGAGCCAATTATGCCCCAGTCCCGTATCCTCGGTGGCCCGCAATGGGACATTGAGAAGCAGGCCAAGGAAGCCCTCAAGTCTGCTGCGCCTCCAGAGGGGTGTCCATCCGGACGCCTATTTGTCATCCCCAGGTTGCGTTCTGACGTTTTATGTTGGGGCCATAGTTTCAAGGTCTCCTGTCACCCCGGAGTTAGTCGCACAACATTCCTTTGGTGGCCTACTCTACGAGCAGATGTTAAAGAATTTGTGGTAGCTTGCCCAGTCTGCACCCGGAACAAAGCGTCCCATTAAGCTCCATCAGGACTTCTCCTTCCTCTACCCATTCCGGCTTAACCATGGTCGCACATTGCCTTAGACTTTGTTACCGGACTGCCTCTCTCTAATTGTAACACCACTATCCTCACCATAGTTGACCGGTTCTCCAAGATGGCTCATTTTGTGGCACTCCCCAAGTTACCATCGGCTTTGGAGCAGGTATTCCAGCTTCATGGCATCCCCTCGGATGTGGTCTTCGATAGGAGCCCTCAGTTTTGGTCATCAGTCTGGGGGGCGTTCTGCAGGTCCTTAGGTGCATCACCATGTCTGTCCTTCGGCTGCCACCCTGAGAGTTACGGGCAGACAATTCCAGGATCTTGAGGCGGCCATCTCATGTGTCTGCCATCAGTAGCCCTCAACTTGGTCAGCTGAACTTCCCTGAATCGAGTACGCCCACAATTCTCTCATTAGCTCGGCCACAAGACTGTTGTCTTTCCAAGCGGCCTACAGGTACCAGCCACCTGCATTCCTTTCCCTCGAGTCAGAGGTCGTGGCCATGAGGCCAGACGTGGCCGTGCATCTCTGTGCCATGCCACCTGCACAAGTATGCCATGGCTGGCATACTTGCAAATGAGACTCAGCAAGATACTGGACAGCACAGTTATGATCAGCTCAGTGTTAAATGTAAAACTTGTTTTATTATTATCAAACAATTACCACATATTACCACATGAACACACACTAAAGTATCTAAAATTGGTATCACTGAACACCAGTTTCGATTCCCAGGTACCGGTCGTTGGTATCGTATCGGTCCCTTTGAAAAGCATCCAAGCCGAGCTGGGATCGGCTCCAGCTGATCCATGACCCCAATAAGGAGAAGTGGTGTAGAACATGGATGGATTATTGAACACACTAAGATTAAAAATACAATTTATACTCAAGTAAGACAAGCCAAATTAATGTGAACATGTAGGCAAATAACAAAATGACAAAAGACCACATGTTTTGTGGTCTTTTATAAGGAAAAACGATTCAAAACTAACTTCCATTTTTATTAATTACTGATTTTTTTTTGCTTGTAATATCACATTTTTTATTATTGACTTTTTATTTTATATCGTGTTATTATTTGAATACATTTTTACTCGTTCTATTATTTTTACATTACATTACTTAAAAAGCTTTATCCATCCATCCATCCATTTTCTACCGCTTATTCCCTTTGGGGTCGCGGGGGGCGCTGGAGCCTATCTCAGCTACAATTGGGCGGAAGGCGGGGTACACTCTGGACAAGTCGCCACCTCATCGCAGGGCCAACACAGATAGACAGACAACATTCACACTCACATCCACACACTAGGGCCAATTTAGTGTTGCCAATCAACTTATCCCCAGGTGCATGTCTTTGGAAGTGGGAGGAAGCCGGAGTACCCGGAGGGAACCCACGCAGTAAAAAGCTTTATATTTATTTCTATTTTATATTGTATTACCTTTACTTTTATTACTTTATTACTATTTCACCTATTTTTATTATTTTAGGTTATTGCATTTCTTTTTCTTCCTATTATTATTATTATTAAAATTGTCCTATTACTTTATTTCTTCTTATATTTAATTATGTTAAGTATTATAATGTTGTATTAGGGTTGTACAGTACTGGTACTAAGTACAAATGAAATAAAAACGATACAACACTGACTTTGAAAAACACCAGTACTTTTTTTTTTCCATTCGCATGCTGCCGCTTGGCGGTGACGTACAGAGCTGAGGCGCATAATGTTGAGTATATCAAAACGCACCCACAAAGTGCATAAAGCAAAAAAAAAGTGTGGAGAGGAAGAATGGCTAAAAACGGCATTTGTACTGGTTAATAAAGAGAGTGCATAAAGCGCAATATGGAGGTATTTGGGCTACAAAACTACCAATAAAGGTGACTGTGAGGGGCGTGGCCTGCGGACCTGCAGCGAGGCGGGGTGTGTTGGGACCGGCTTCGAGATTAGCGACAGGTGAGTGGATGACACAGCTGAGTGTGTTTGTCTGATCACCTGTCGCTCTGTTAAAAGCAGCAGTCGGGAGGAAGAGTGAAAAGGGGAGCACGAGCGAGAGCGAGAGCGAGACAGACGAACAAAAATACATTTGCTGAAAAGCACAAGTAAGACTGAAAATAAAACAGTGTTCAACCCTGAAAAGGAGCTGTCATGTCTATGATTGGGGTCCAGAAGAACCCGGAAGTAAGGGACTTCCACAATTTGGCGCCCAACTCGGCTGGACCACCGGAGGCAAGGGAAGACGACACCCTGACGGCTCTCGCGGGCGCGCTCTCGGAGCTGGCAGCGATCACCCGCCAACAGTGTCAGGTCCTGCGGGCGTTAGCGGAAAAGGGGGGCGGGGAACTGCCAGGGGCTACGGCCGTCACCATTCCCCGCATGGGCGAAAAAGAGGATCCCCATGCCTTTTTGGACATTTTTGCGGCCACGGCGAGAGCATACGCGTGGCCGGAAGAAGAGTGGGGGGTGCGGCTCTTGCCGCTCCTGACGGGGGAGGCGCAGCGTGCGGCGCTCAGTCTGCCGGCACCCTCCAGAGTGCGCTTCGAGGACCTGAGGAGGGCGGTGCTGGACCGGACGGGAGGCACCATCGAAGATTATCGACGACGGTTCCGGTCCATGCGTCTGGGGAAGGAGGACCGGCCATTCGCCTTTGGCCAGCGGCTCCAAGAGGCGGCGACACGCTGGCTGCAGCCGGGAGAGGGAGATGGCCGACTGCTGGACCAGATCCTACTGGAACAGTTTGTGGAGGCGATCCCGACGCGGACGGCGAACTGGATCCGGTACCACCGACCCCGGGACCTCGCAGCAGCGATGACCCTCGCCGAGAACCACCTGGCTGTCCACCGCGAGGAGCAACCGACACCAGCGGCGCACGGACTGAGCGTGCGACATGAGAAGGAGAGAGAACGACCCATTCCCCACTTTAACCCACGTGACCCTCCCTCTACTCTGTCTCCGCAGGTCCCGGCTGCTGCTTCCAGAACATCTCCCGCGCAGACGGCCCCTCAAACGCTTGGGCAGGCGTGCTGGAGGCGTGGGCGGCCCGGTGGCGCGCGTCACGGACCTCCGCAGGTGGAGGTGGGGCGCGTGACCCGGGTGGCCGCTCCTTCAGTGCCCTCCTCCGGCCCGGGTGAGACGTACGATATGAAGGTAACGATACAAGGGAGTACATGCCAGGCGATGGTGGATTCGGGCTGCGGGCAGACCATGATCCACCAGAACCTGGTTCGACCCGGGGCTTTGAGGCAGGCAACACGGCTAAAAATCAGGTGTGTTCATGGGGATGTGCACGAGTACCCTATGGTGCCAGTAGAAATTTGGTATGAGGGCCAAAAGCATAGGGTCGAGGTAGCTGTAAGTACGCACCTCTCGCACCCCGTAATCTTGGGCACAAATTGGCCGGGGTTTAACCATTTACTGACACAATGCGTGGGGGTGCGTTCACGGACCGTAGGAAAGGGGAGCATCCGCGCGGTTCTCAGTGGTGACGCGGGTCCGTCCGACACTGCCGAGCGGGAACCGGTGGGGTCTTCGAAGGAGGCCCCCCCCCGCCCCCCACTGGCACCCTATGGAGGATTTTCCGCTCGAGCAGTCTCGCGATGAAACTTTGCGCGCGGCCTGGGACCAGGTGGATTACATCGACGGTCAGCTGGTGCGCCCGGGAGCAGCGCGGGTGTTCCCTCACTTCTCGATTATTAGAGATAGATTATACAGAGTGAGCCGTGACACTCAGACCGGAGAGGAATCCACCCAATTGTTGGTGCCAAAACGCCGCAGGGAAATGGTTTTCCAGGTGGCACATTACAATCCCATGGCTGGCCACATGGGGTATAATAAAACACTCAATCGGGTCATGGTCCGATTCTATTGGCCGGGCATCCGGGCAGACGTGCGCCGCTGGTGCGCTGCCTGCCCGGACTGTCAGCTGGTGAACCCGGCGGCCACCCCAAAGGCGCCTTTGCGCCCATTGCCGCTCATGGAGGTCCCCTTCGAAAGAATGGCTATGAACCTCATCGGACCATTCCACCCGAGCACACGGGGATACCGCTTTGTGTTAGTCCTGGTGGATTACGCAACACGCTATCCCGAAGCAGTGCCCTTGCGCTCCATCTCTGCAAAGAGTGTAGCGCAGGCCCTGTTTCAGGTCATCTCCCGAGTTGGAATCCCGAAAGAGATTCTGACTGACCAAGGCACGTCCTTTATGTCACGCACGATAAAGGAACTGTACGGATTATTGGGAATTAAAGCGATCCGCACCAGCGTATACCATCCACAAACAGATGGGCTGGTGGAGAGATTGAATAAAACGCTGAAAACCATGATCCGTAAGTTTACACATAAGGACAAACCAAATTGGGATAAATGGCTGGATCCCCTACTGTTTGCGATGTGGGAGGTACCTCAGGCCTCCACAGGCTTTGCGCCTTTTGAGTTATTATACGGCAGGAAGCCGCGCGGAGTGTTGGACGTAATTAAGGAAAGCTGGGAGGAGGGGCCAAGCTCCAGCAAAAACGAAATTCAATACGTCATGGACATGCGAGCAAAACTCCACACGGTGGGGCACTTGTCACGCGAGAATTTGCTCCGTGCCCAGGAACGTCAGCAGCGCACGTATAACAGGGGGACTCAGCTAAGAAAATTTTCACCGGGAGAAAAAGTACTTACATTACTCCCCACATCCAGCTCGAAATTACTTGCGCGCTGGCAAGGACCCTTCGAGGTCACACGGCAAGTGGGTGATGTGGACTACGAGGTCCGGCGCTCGGACCGGGGCGGAGCCACCCAAATTTATCATATAAACCTCCTGAAAGCATGGAAGGAGGCGGAGCCTGTTTCCATGGTAACGGTGGTTCAGGAGGAGGGGGAGTTTGGGCCGGAGGTCCCGCGCGCTGGTCCGCCATTTCCCCTCCTCTGTGACGATCAGCTCACGTTAGCGCAGAGAGCGGATGTTGCTAAACTGCAGCAGCGCTTCTCTGATGTGTTCTCCCCTCGGCCCGGGCGCACGAACCTCATCCAGCATCATATTGAGACCAGCCCGGGTGTTACGGTGCGGTCTCGGCCCTACAGGCTCCCCGAACACAAACGCAAAGTAGTTCGGGAGGAATTAAAATCCATGCTGGAGTTGGGGGTAATAGAAGAATCCCACAGTGCGTGGTGCAACCCCATTGTTCTGGTAGGGAAGAAGGATGGGTCTGTGCGGTTCTGTGTGGATTACCGCAAGGTGAACGAAATTTCACGTTTTGAATGCCTCGGGTCGACGAGCTCCTGGATCGGCTGGGCAATGCTCGTTTCTTCACGACACTGGATTTAACCAAGGGCTACTGGCAGATTCCCTTTTCACCAGAGTCCAGGGAAAAAACGGCTTTTTCCACTCCGGAAGGTTTGTACCAATTTGTGACACTTCCGTTTGGCTTGTGCGGTGCGCCCGCCACGTTCCAGCGCCTCATGGACCGGGTGCTGCGACCCCACGCTGCATACGCTGCCGCCTACCTGGATGATGTCATCATCCAGAGTAGCGGCTGGGATGAACACATGCGGCGGGTGGGGGCAGTGCTCGAGTCCCTGAGACAGGCAGGGCTCACCGCCAACCCGGCGAAGTGTGCAGTTGGCCGGAGGGAAGTACAGTATCTGGGGTACCACTTGGGAGGAGGGCAGGTGCGGCCGCAGGTAGACAGCGGCAATTGCGACCTGCCCAAACCCCAAGACGAAAAAAGAGGTGAGGCAGTTTTTGGGTCTGGCGGGTTACTACCAGAGGTTTATTCCCCGGTTTGCGGACCTGACCAGCCCAATAACTGACCTCACCCGAAAGGGTGCTCCAGATCTGGTCCAGTGGACGGAGCAGTGCCAGCAGGCGTTTGAGAGGGTTAAGAAGGTCCTCTGCGAGGAGCCGGTCCTGCACATGCCTGATTTTTCTCTCCCGTTTTGTCTGCAGGCTGACGCGTCGGGCAGAGGACTGGGAGCGGTTTTGTCCCAGCAGGTGGAGGGCGTCGACCGACCCATTCTCTACATCAGCCGGAAGCTGTCCGAAAGGGAGGCAAGGTACAGTACAGTGGAGAGGGAGTGCCTCGCCATCAGGTGGGCGGTCGGGGCCCTCCGATCCTACCTCCTGGGGCGCTCATTCAGCCTCTGCTCGGACCACAAACCCCTCCAGTGGCTCCACCGCATGAAAGATGCCAACGCGCGGATCACCCGTTGGTATCTAGCTTTGCAACCCTACAACTTCAGAGTGATTCACAGACCGGGGGCACAGATGGCTGTGGCCGACTTCCTTTCCCGCTCCCTCACGGGGGGGGAGTGGGCGCGGCCGGACGGCGTCCCGGCCTGAGTCTGGCGGTGGAGGTGTGTGAGGGACCTGTAGCGAGGCGGTGTGTGTCGGGACCGTCTTCGAGATTAGCGACAGGTGAGTGGATGACACAGCTGAGTGTGTTTGTCTGATCACCTGTCGCTCTGTTAAAAGCAGCAGTCGGGAGGAAGAGTGAAAGGGGGAGCACGAGCGAGAGCGAGACAGACGAACAAAAAGACATTTGCTGAAAAGCACAAGTAAGACTGAAAATAAAACAGTGTTCAACCCTGAAAAGGAGCTGTCATATCTATGATTGGGGTCCAGAAGAACCCGGAAGTAAGGGACTTCCACAGTGACGCTTTAAACACGGAAGAAACCGTAGCATAAATTAATGCATGTGAAATAAATTAATTTTGTAACCAATTCCGACAATTTGTGTTTTATCTTTAATAATGTGTGTTATACCTGCTACATGCCTTATTTGTGTAGTTTTAGCCATTATAGTATTGTTTTAAGTATTTACTAATGATTGTATTTCTGTTAAAGCCAGACCAAGAGTGGCAACCATAAATAATTAAACATTTAATCCAATGTCAAAAAAGCTTCCTTTTGTATTTTAAACTAATCCAAGTTTATGGCAGACTGTACGTAATATATGAAATTGTAAATTATTTTTTGAGTGCAAAAGGAAAACCCCAGCGTGTGTAATGAGGCTATTAAAACACATATAACCTAACTAATAAATATACAAAATTATTAACCAAAATCTCTCCAATATAAGGAGGAAAAACAAAGGGACCATAAAATAAATCAACAAACTCAAAACACTCCAGTTACAGAGGCAAAAAGGATCTAAAAAATAAAACTACAAAATACAACAAAAAGCACTCCGACAAAGAAGAGACCTAGGACTAAGCGGCACTAATCTACAAGACTACAAAACTATTCTATGGTTCAACTACTAATCTAATCTATCATACAAACCTTACCTGAAAAAATTACAAACAAAACTCTCCTGAGGAGGTAAAAGGCAAAACAAAACGTGGCAATAACTGTGGGCAAGACCGTGGCAGATAAACACTGTGGAGGTACGCACAAGAAGATAGGAAAACACTCTGGCACAGGACAGAAAGAGGACGAGACATTTAAACATGGGGGAACAGGTGAAATCAATCAGGACAAACGATGACACACAAGGGAGGGCAAGTGATCTGAAACGAGAAGGAGAGTTAGCTTTTCAAAATAAAACAGGAAGTGACAAGACAACATGAAACCAGACAAAACCCAGACAAGACTTCACCCAGGTATGACACTTTGTGTGTGTGGAGGTTGCCTTCCTGTGGGTTCTCCTGACCGTAATAGACCTTCTTGGAAGCCCGGGAGTTTGGTTTGGACACTGCTTTATTTTGGTTACACACCAGGTCAGCACTCTGCTCTGCACTTTTAGTCCGTGTGAGCACACCACGTCATCACTCCGCTCTGCGACTTTTCAGTCTGTTTTGGTTTTGCGTGCCTGTGTGTCCGCTCGCTCCAACTCCCAACAACTGTGTCTCGGCCCGGCTGCTGCTAATAAGCATGGCAGGTGATTGGATGATCACACCCAGCAGGGTAATCCAGTCACCTGCCAGCTGTGCTTCAAGGCCGGTCTTTACACACCCCGCTCTGCGCCAGGCCCGCAGACCACGCCCCCCTCCACAGTGTGCAATAAGAAACATATGACATAGACTTAGACTTAGACACACTTTATTGATGCACAAGGGAAAAAGTTTACGTATCGCAAGATTTTTTGTTAAAATGAAGCCAATAATGATATTTGTTTGTGGTTTCCTTTATTTTGAAAAGTATCGAAATACATTTTGGTACCAACACCGTTACCAAAATATTGGTACCAACATGTATTTCGATACTTTTCAAAATAAAAGGGATCACAAGCAAATGTCATTATTGGCTTCATTTTAACAACCCTATGTTGTGTATTATTATGTTTACTTGTATATATATATATATATATATATATATATATATATATATATGTATATATATATACATACATACACACAGGGGTTAGTGCATGTGCCTCACAATACGAAGGTCCTGAGTAGTCCTGAGCTCTGGATCTTTCTGTGTGGAGTTTGCACATTCTCCCCGTGACTGCGTAGGTTCCCTCCGGGTACTCCGGCTTACTCCCACCGCCAAAAACATGCACCTGGGGATAGGTTGATTGGCAACACTAAATTGGCCCTAGTGTGTGAATGTGAGTGTGAATGTTGTCTGTCTATCTGTGTTGGCCCTGCGATGAGGTGGCGACTTGTCCAGGGTGTACCCCGCCTTCCGCCCGAATGCAGCTGAGATAGGCTCCAGCACCCCCCGCGACCCCAAAATAGACAAGCGGTAGAAAATGGATGGATGGATATATATATATATATATTAATTATTACTTACTTACTTCGAGTTTAACTTAATATGTTATATATTGTTATTATTTGGGTTAGTTTTCATTATTAGTATCATGTTTTGTTATATGACTTTTACTTTTGTTTCTTTATTATTTTGTAATTTATTTTACTATCAGTTTTTCTTTTTATTATTTTGCATTATCACTTGTGGATCTTCTTTTTGTATTTATTCTTGTTATTTTCCATATTACTATTACTTGTATTTTTTATTATAGTTAATTATATTATGTATTAAAACTTGTTTCTTCTTGTTATTTTACATTTTAATCATGTTATGTATTATTACATTCATTACGTCACTGTTTTCATAATGTTCTCTATTACTTTTACTTTATTTACAATGGTGGTGTGACAAAAGGACAATACCAGGTGGCACGGTGACAAGAGGACGTGGGTTTAACGAGGGTTTTTGTGTGGGAGCCGCTGGGTGGGGGTTAGGCAACAGAAGGGGGGCTGAGGTGGGTGTGTAGCGTTCGGAGGAGAGGAGGGGGGGATGCTTTGTTAGCAGAGGGGGGTTGGTATGTGTGTGTGTGTGTGTGTGTGTGTGTGTGTGTGTGTGTGTCTGGGTGGGGGAAGGGGGGGGCATGTGCACATGTGACAGCAGAAGGAGTGTGTGGGGGCAGACTCAAGGGAATAAGTGTGGTGGTGGTGGTGGTGGGGTGTGTGTGTGTGTGTGTGTGTGTGTGTGTGTGTGTGTGTGTGTGTGTGTGTGTGTGTGTGTGTGTGTGTGTGTGTGTGTTGAGGGGGGTTGTCACAGGTCATCCAGGTTGGTAAAGGTCTTTGGGGGTGGGCTGAGGTCAGGTATGGTCGATGTGATGTACAAACCAATATGGCTGCGGAGAATTACAGTATTAGAATACTGACACATCAGTCACACAGACCTCTGCCAAGTCCGAACAAATTAGTTATGTTACTTCCTCGCGCTATTCTTGCTGTACATATTACAATCCAATACTACAGTTCAAGTAATAAAGATAATTCATCAAAAACATTTTTTTGTTTAGCATTGTTGAACCAGAGGTGTTTGCTTCCAGCCCTGAAGGTGGCACTAATATTCACAAAGATGCTTCATCATTTTCCATACAGAGGAAATAGAATAAAGCAATAGTTTTTTTATTTAATCATGAGCATATCTGTGTCTTATTTAGTGCACTTAGTCATTTAAGTGCTTATGTTTACAAATACAAGGACATGCAGTACACTGTTAGTACCCAGATGTTGTACTTAAAACAGTCCAAAGAGTGACAATTACCGCCCTCAATGGTCACCATCTTGGCTACTGAGCAGAAGGGGAGGGCCTAACTGGAAATAATTGCGGCTAAAAGTAGTTATATAAGGGTTTTTTTGGTTTTGTTTTTTTTAGAAAAACGCAAATAAAAACTAATGGCGGTAGAAAATGTATGGATGGATGACCTAATTTTGAATTATTCTGTAGTGGGGAGCAGGGAATAAAAATAGTCAAGATATTTCTTTAAGCGATCCAAAGATTGACATTTATGCTCCGTCAAGTGGAGGGACAAGTGGTAGTAAACGGATGGATGGAAGTGGTTGTAAGTCAGCATAAAAGGGAGAGAAAAGAAAAGTAAATATTGTTATACTTTGCAGTAGGACCCAATTTCGTTGACAACCATGGTACAATCCAAGTTAATACTGTGCTTTTATTTTGATGCTTACTTTGCACTGAACAGAAAGTTACTGTGTGCATGTTTTATGCTGTAATTTCACAGTTGCTCCTCGGTGATAATGATGACTTTAACAATGGTACAGCACATTTTGACATAAATGGACCATTTCGTGATAGAAATGACCACTGACTGAGCAAGCTCTTTTAGTAATAAGACGATGGGGGCCTGGAACTTGATGAAATAATCAACATAAAAAGATTGTCGACAAAAGCGAGTCCATTCTATTATACAAGTCGCAGTGTTTCCCATTCAGTGCATTTTACATTTAAATATATTTACCAGTTAGGAATTCACCATGGTGATGCTTGCTCTGATTTAGATTTTTTTTTTTTTTTTTTTTACAACATATTGAATAGGATATTATCTAACCTTTGAGTCCAAACTTTTGATGTAAATCCTTACCTCAAAATAGTTATACATGATAATGCATGATCTATAAAGCAATGGTTACATTTTGGTTTTGTTTGGAGAAAAATAGATTTAGGGAAAACTATGACATTATCACGATTTAAATTTATTGATACAGCAAACAAAGCAACATATATATATATATATATATATATATATATATATGTGGTATCTCCTCTCTGAGCTGCCACCTTAACGTGGTAGAGGAGTTTGCGTGTCCCAATGATCCTAGGAGCTATGTTGTCCGGGGGCTTTATGCCCCCTGGTAGGGTCTCCCAAGACAAACTGGTCCTAGGTGAGGGATCAGACAAAGAGCAGCTCGAAGACCTCGAAGACCTCCATGAAAAAGAAAAAACAAGGACCCAGATTTCCCTCGCCCGGACGCGGGTCACCGGGGCCCCCCTCTGGAGCCAGGCCCGGAGGTGGGGCACGATGGCGAGCGCCTGGTGGCCGGGCCTGTCCCCATGGGGCCCGGCCGGGCACAGCCCGAAGAGGCAACGTGGGTCCCCCCTTCAATGGGCTCACCACCCATAGCAGGGGTCATAGAGGTCGGGTGCGATGTGAGCTGGGCGACAGCCGAAGGCAGGGCACTTGGCGGTCCGATCCTCGGCTACAGAAGCTAGCTCTTGGGACGTGGAACGTCACCTCGCTGGGGGGGAAGGAGCCTGAGCTAGTGCGCGAAGTGGAGAAGTTCCGGCTAGATATAGTCGGACTCACTTCGACGCACAGCAAGGGCTCTGGAACCCGTTCTCTCGAGAGGGGCTGGACTCTCTTCCACTCTGGCGTTGCCGGCAGTGAGAGGCGACGGGCTGGGGTGGCAATTCTTGTTCCCCCCGGCTCAGAGCCTGTACGTTGGAGTTCAACCCGGTGGACGAGAGGGTAGCTTCCCTCCGCCTTTGGGTGGGGGAACGGGTCCTGACTGTGGTTTGCGCTTACGCGCCAAACCGCAGCTCAGAGTACCCACCCTTTTTGGATTCACTTGAGGGAGTACTTGAGAGTGCTCCCCCGGGTGATTCCCTCGTGCTACTGGGGGACTTCAATGCTCATGTTGGCAACGACAGTGAAACCTGGAGAGGCGTGATTGGTAAGAATGGCTGCCCGGATCTGAACCCGAGCGGTGTTTTGTTATTGGACTTTTGTGCCCGTCACAGATTGTCCATAACGAACACCATGTTCAAACATAAGGGTGTCCATATGTGCACTTGGCACCAGGACACCCTAGGCCGCAGTTCCATGATCAACTTTGTAGTTGTGTCATCGGATTTGCGGCCTCATGTTTTGGACACTCGGGTGAAGAGAGGGGCGGAGCTTTCTACCGATCACCACCTGGTGGTGAGTTGGCTGCGATGGTGGGGGAGGATGCCGGACAGACCTGGCAGGCCCAAACGCATTGTGAGGGTTTGCTGGGAACGTCTGGCAGAGTCTCCTGTCAGAGAGAGTTTCAATTCCCACCTCCGGAAGAACTTTGAACATGTCACGATGGAGGTGCTGGACATTGAGTCCGAATGGACCATGTTCCGCGCCTCTATTGTCGAGGCGGCTGATTGGAGCTGTGGCCGCAAGGTAGTTGGTGCTTGTTGTGGCGGTAATCCTAGAACCCGTTGGTGGACACCGGCGGTGAGGGATGCCGTCAAGCTGAAGAAGGAGTCCTATCGGGTTCTTTTGGCTCATAGGACTCCTGAGGCAGCGGACAGGTACCGACAGGCCAAGCGGTGTGCGGCTTCAGCGGTCGCAGAGGCAAAAACTCGGACATGGGAGGAGTTCGGGGAAGCCATGGAAAACGACTTCCGGACGGCTTCGAAGCAATTCTGGACCACCATCCGCCGCCTCAGGAGGGGAAAGCAGTGCACTATCAACACCGTGTATGGCGAGGATGGTGTTCTGCTGACCTCGACTGCGGATGTTGTGGGTCGGTGGAGGGAATACTTCGAAGACCTCCTCAATCCCACCAACACGTCTTCCTATGAGGAAGCAGTGCCTGGGAAGTCTGTGGTGGGCTCTCCTATTTCTGGGGCTGAGGTTGCTGAGGTAGTTAAAAAGCTCCTCGGTGGCAAGGCCCCAGGGGTAGATGAGATCCGCCCGGAGTTCCTTAAGGCTCTGGATGCTGTGGGGATGTCTTGGTTGACAAGACTCTGCAGCATCGCGTGGACATCGGGGGCGGTACCTCTGGATTGGCAGACCGGGGTGGTGGTTCCTCTCTTTAAGAAGGGGAACCAGAGGGTGTGCTCTAACTATCGTGGGATCACACTCCTCAGCCTTCCCGGTAAGGTCTATTCAGGTGTACTGGAGAGGAGGCTACGCCGGATAGTTGAACCTCAGATTCAGGAGGAACAATGTGGTTTTCGTCCTGGTCGTGGAACTGTGGACCAGCTCTATACTCTTGGCAGGGTCCTTGAGGGTGCATGGGAGTTTGCCCAACCAGTCTACATATGTTTTGTGGACTTGGGAGAAGGCATTCGACCGTGTCCCTCGGGAAGTCCTGTGGGGAGTGCTCAGAGAGTATGGGGTATCGGACTGTCTGATTGTGGCTGTCCGCTCCCTGTATGCTCAGTGCCAGAGCTTGGTCCGCATTGCCGGCAGTAAGTCGGACACGTTTCCAGTGAGGGTTGGACTCCGCCAAGGCTGCCCTTTGTCACCGATTCTGTTCATAACTTTTATGGACAGAATTTCTAGGCGCAGTCAAGGCGTTGAGGGGATCTGGTTTTTGGTGGCTGCAGGATTAGGTCTCTGCTTTTTGCAGATGATGTGGTCCTGATGGCTTCATCTGGCCAGGATCTTCAGCTCTCACTGGATCGGTTCGCAGCCGAGTGTGAAGCGACTGGGATGAGAATCAGCACCTCCAAGTCCGAGTCCATGGTTCTCGCCCGGAAAAGGGTGGAGTGCCATCTCCGGGTTGGGGAGGAGATCTTGCCCCAAGTGGAGGAGTTCAAGTACCTTGGAGTCTTGTTCACGAGTGAGGGAAGAGTGGATCGTGAGATCGACAGGCGGATCGGTGCGGCGTCTTCAGTAATGCGGACGCTGTATCGATCCGTTGTGGTGAAGAAGGAGCTGAGCCGGAAGGCAAAGCTCTCAATTTACCGGTCGATCTACGTTCCCATCCTCACCTATGGTCATGAGCTTTGGGTTATGACCGAAAGGACAAGATCACGGGTACAAGCGGCCGAAATGAGTTTCCTCCGCCGGGTGGCGGGGCTCTCCCTTAGAGATAGGGTGAGAAGCTCTGTCATCCGGGGGGAGCTCAAAGTAAAGCCGCTGCTCCTCCACATCGAGAGGAGCCAGATGAGGTGGTTCGGGCATCTGGTCAGGATGCCACCCGAACGCCTCCCTAGGGAGGTGTTTAGGGCACGTCCGACCGGTAGGAGGCCGCGGGGAAGACCCAGGACACGTTGGGAAGACTATGTCTCCCGGCTGGCCTGGGAACGCCTCGGGGTCCCACAGGAAGAGCTGGACGAAGTGGCTGGGGAGAGGGAAGTCTGGGCTTCCCTGCTTAGGCTGCTGCCCCCGCGACCCGACCTCGGATAAGCGGAAGAAGATGGATGGATGGATGGATGGTATATATATATATATATATATATATATATATATACAAACCCCGTTTCCATATGAGTTGGGAAATTGTGTTAGATGTAAATATAAACGGAATACAATGATTTGCAAATTCTTTTCAACCCATATTCAATTGAATGCACTACAAAGACAAGATATTTGATGTTCAAACTCATAAACTTTAATTTTTTTTTTTTGCAAATAATTAAACTTAGAATTTCATGGCTGCAACACGTGCCAAAGTAGTTGGGAAAGGGCATGTTCACCACTGTGTTACATCACCTTTTCTTTTAACAATACTCAATAAACGATTGGGAACTGAGGAAACTAGTTGTTGAAGCTTTGAAAGTGGAATTCTTTCCCATTCTTGTTTTATGTAGAGCTTCAGTCGTTCAACAGTCCGGGGTCTCCGCTGTCGTATTTTACGCTTTATAATGCGCCACACATTTTCGATGGGAGACAGGTCTGGACTGCAGGCAGGCCAGGAAAGTACCCGCACTCTTTTTTTACGAAGCCACGCTGTTGTAACACGGGCTGAATGTGGCTTGGCATTGTCTTGCTGAAATAAGCAGGGGCGTCCATGAAAAAGACGGCGCTTAGATGGCAGCATATGTTGTTCCAAAACCTGTATGTACCTTTCAGCATTAATGGTGCCTTCACAGATGTGTAAGTTACCCATGCCTTGGGCACTAATGCACCCCCATACCATCACAGATGCTGGCTTTTGAACTTTGCGTCGATAACAGTCTGGATGGTTCGCTTCCCCTTTGGTCCGGATGACACGATGTCGAATATTTCCAAAAACAATTTGAAATGTGGACTCGTCAGACCACAGAACACTTTTCCACTTTGCATGAGTCCATCTTAGATGATCTCGGGCCCAGAGAAGCCGGCGGCGTTTCTGGATGTTGTTGATAAATGGCTTTCGCTTTGCATAGTAGAGCTTTAACTTGCACTTACAGATGTAGCGACAAACTGTATTTAGTGACAGTGGTTTTCTGAAGTGTTCCTGAGTCCATGTGGTGATATCTTTTAGAGATTGATGTCGGTTTTTGATACAGTGCTGTCTGAGGGATCGAAGGTCACGGTCATTCAATGTTGGTTTCCGGCCATGCCGCTTACGTGGAGTGATTTCTCCAGATTCTCTGAACCTTTTGATGATATTATGGACCGTAGATGTTGAAATCCCTAAAATTCTTGCAATTGCACTTTGAGAAACATTGTTCTTAAACTGTTTGACTATTTGCTCACGCTGTTGTGGACAAAGGGGTGTACCTCGCCCCATCCTTTCTTGTGAAAGACTGAGCATTTTTTGGGAAGCTGTTTTTATACCCAATCATGGCACCCACTTGTTCCCAATTAGCCTGCACACCTGTGGGATGTTCCAAATAAGTGTTTGATGAGCATTCCTCAACTTTATCAGTATTTATTGCCACCTTTCCCAACTTCTTTGTCACGTGTTGCTGCCATCAAATTCTAAAGTTAATGATTATTTGCAAAAAAAAAAAATGTTTATCAGTTTGAACATCAAATATGTTCTTTGTAGCATATTCAACTGAATATGGGTTGAAAATGATTTGCAAATCATTGTATTCCGTTTATATTTACATCTAACACAATTTCCCAACTCATATGGAAACGGGGTTTGCATATAGTACAGTAAACAGTAATGAAAACACAGTTGTTCTACTAACTGTACTGTACTTGCTGCTTACTTAAAAAAAAAAATAACACTTACCTTCCACTATTTGAGTAGCTTTTGTTCTGCCATTTGAGCACTGGCGAGCGATCTCTGAATCCGGGAACATATCCTTCACGGATTTGTTGAAAACATCCGCAAATGAGAACGGAATGTTGCTTGCAAGGTGGCCCATAATACTGTGTTTACGCCGCCTTGTGCTTCTCTGACCGTTCATGAGTGACTATATCCATTCGTCCACCGTGTTATGGGTTATAGATAAACCTATGGATAACAGAGACATATATAATAGTCTCCTTTTCAGGTGAGAGGACGCTAAAGGCAATGTCTTTAAAGCACGCCCGCAATATTGTTTGTCCGGCTGGAAATTTTGGATATTACAACTTGCCGTAGTTTTGAAGCAATGCATGATGGGAATCCGTATGTTGTGTGTCAGTGTATTAATGTGCTGGCTGGAATAAACACACGCTGAGAAATAGCTCCATGCCTGCCTACTTTATGGGTTATAGATAAACCTATGGATAACGGAGACATATGTAATAGTCTCCTTTTCAGGTGAGAGATGACGCTAAAGGCAGTGCTTTAAGGCATGCCCTCAATATAGTTGTCCGGCTGGAAATCGGGAGAGGCACTGAAATTCGGGAGTCTCCCGGAAAATTCGGGAGGGTTGGCAAGTATGTTTAAAGGTATATTTTACTATTGTGTTTTATTCATCCTTCTATGTTACCATGTATATGTGACATTATGTGCCCCTTTTTTGTTGTTGCAAATTGTTTTTGACTGTATATCAATTAATCAATCAATCAAAGTTATATATATATATATATATATATATATATATATATATATATATATATATATATATATATATATATATATATATATAGTAAATTCCGGACTATAAGCCGCTACTTTTTTCCCTCGCTTTGTACCCTGCGGCTTCAAAAACTGTGCAGCTAATTTGGGGATTTTTCTTTGCTGACGGACATAATGCAAATAGTTTGGGAAAAAAACAACACACAGACATTGAAGAAGTGTGTTATTGTTTGTGCTATGGCGCCATCTTTTGGACGAGTTCGCTTAATGGGGGTGCTGTATTGTTGCGTTGCCCTTCTGTTTTAACAGAGCTTTCAAACGGAAGTAAAAGTGTCTTCTGGCCATTGATAGCGTTTGTACTCACATTGATTCTTCATTCATAACCCCAAGCAACGTTTGTATGTTTTACAGTATAACTTAAACAATTCTTACTTACTAAACCGTCCCATGTGTGATGTCTGTAGGAGTTTATTCATGCATATGTGTACGTGCTATCGTAATGTAATGAAGCTTGCGTCATTAGCATTAGCTAATATGCTAACTTGTCTTAGCATTAATAACTTACAATGGCATTTTGTTTGTATTGTTTCAGTTTCACAAATTCCTCAGTAAACTCATCAAAACATCACTGTGGAGTTATTGAGTTTGTTTGGCTGATTGCAGAGCTAGCTTCCGCAAATAGTGCGTCCATGACGATAACTTCTGTTTTGTTTGATCTACCGTTTTACTGCCGTCTTATAGACAACTTTGGAATTTGGAAACAATTAAGTAAATAAACATTTACAAAATCTTTCTTTGTAAATCTGCGGCTTACAGTCCGGTGCAGCTAATATATGGAAAATATTTTTTTCTTCTAAAATTTAGTGGGTGCACGCTTTAGTCTGGAAAATACGGTACAGTTTATACATCATCGTGATGTATATATATTAGATATATGATGTATATACTGTACATGCATATATATATATGTATATATATATATATATATATATATATATATATATATATATATATATATATATATACGTGTGTATATATATATATGTATACATATATATACATATATATATTTATATATATATATATTTATATATATATATATATATATATATACACATATATGTGTGTGTATGTATACATATATATATATATATATACATATATATATATATATATATATATATATATATATATATATATATATATATATATATATATATATATATATATATATATATATATATATATATATATATATATATAATTCATACAATGATCAGAGCCAAGAAGTGCCCATTCAGTGGTAAACTAGGACACATGTATGTCATTGCATATACTTTGCATATAAAAAACTGGGCCACACCCCACCACGAATAAATTAAGGAAGCCGGGGAAAGCTCACGTTTCTGATGCATTCATTCATTAATGCTTGAAAACACAAACGAAACCTTACCAAAAAAATGTTTTATTAGCTTTAAATTATGTTCAGCAAAACAATTAAAAAATATATTCTTCAAATGTTTGTGTCGTAAATATTGATCTTAATCTTAATACTTGAATGATATTTGCCATTTACTTAAAAATCGAAAAAAAAAACAACAACAAAAAACACACATCCTATTTCACTTCGAAATCTGACAGTAGAAATGTCCAATCAGCCCATTTTAGGCAACTTTATTTTTGTACATTGTTCCGAAGCCGAATAATGACTTATTTGAGTGACAGGACTGAAAGTATAGCAGGAATTAATTTATAGCCTAGAAATAGCAAATACATGAAATATAGCCACACAGCAACCTGCTGTCCCCTGCCTACGTCCAGAATCTGACCAACGGGACGCCCAGAGTAAAAAAAATCAACACAAAAAATAGATTTTTTTTTTTTATCTGTCCTGTCCAGTTGCTCAGGCAAATCATATTGTTGATGGAGATGCTATTATCTGATGTACAGATTTACTTTACAAAGGAGAAGTGTGGTATGCTTCTCTTGTTGCCTTATTTGTATTTGACTTTATTAAGTGTTTGAATATATTTACTGTTTGGCACAGCTGGACTGGAGCAGGAGGGGATAGAAAGATGAAAAAAAAAGAGAGAGCCGGAAATTGTGGGGACAATACAACAGCAACAACAAAAACTATATATATATATATATATATATATATATATATATATATATATATATATATATATATATATATATATATATATACTATATATATATATATATATATATATATATATATATATATATATATATGTGTATATATATATATATATATATATATATATGTGTATATATATATATATATATATATATATATATATATGTGTATATATATATATATATATATATATATATGTGTATATATATATATATATATATATATATATATATGTGTATATATATATATATATATATATATATATATATATATGTGTATATATATATATATATATATATATATATATATATATATATATGTGTATATATATATATATATATATGTGTATATATATATATATATATATATATATATATATATATATATATATATGTGTATATATATATATATATGTGTATATATATATATATATATATATATATATATATATATGTGTATATATATATATATATGTGTGTGTATATATATATATATATATATATATATATATATATATATATATATATATATATATATATATATATATGTATATATGCATACATATGTACAGTATATACATAAATACATACATAAAGCCCGCACGGTGAAACAGGGGTTAGTGCGTGTGCCTCACAATACAAAGGTCCTGGGTTTGATGCCCCAGCTCGGGGTCTTTCTGTGTGGAGTTTGCATGTTCTCCCCGTGACTGCGTGGGTTCCCTCTTCCCTCCGGCTTCCTCCCACCTCCAAAGACATGCACCTGGGATAGGTTGACTGACAACACTAAATTGGCCTTACTGTGTGAATGTTGTATATCTGTGTTGGCCCTGCGATGAGTTTTGGTGGTAGCGGGGGTGTATATTGTAGCATCCCGGAAGAGTTAGTGCTGCAAGGGGTTCTGGGTATTTGTTCTGTTGTGTTTATGTTGTGTTACGGTGCGGATGTTCTCCCGAAATGTGTTTGTCATTCTTGTTTGGTGTTGGTTCACAGTGTGGCGCATATTTGTAACAGTGTTAAAGTTGTTTATACGGCCACCCTCAGTGTGACCTGTATGGCTGTTGATCAAGTATGCCTTGCATTCACTTATGTGTGTGTAAAAGCCGCATATATTATGTGACTGGGCCGGCACGCTGTTTGTATGAAGGAAAAGCAGACGTGACGACAGGTTGTAGAGGACGCTAAAGGCGGTGACTTTAAGGCACGCCCCCAATATTGTTGTCCGGGTGGAAATCGGGAGAAATTCGGGAGAATGGTTGCCCTGGGAGATTTTTGGGAGGGGCACTGAAAAATCGGGAGGGTTGGCAAGTATGCGCTGTACGGAGCGGTACATATCCGGTAAAACACGGACGTCTAGTATACTCTGGACTGAAGCTGTGTGCCTTCATTGTTTTTGTAGCTGTTGTTTTGAGGAATGTTTAAAAAAAAAAAAAAAAAAATGATGGCACTTTGTGAAAGTCAAAGTATACAAACGTAGTATTTCCCATAGTTGTAATGGGTATCAGGATTATCTCAGGGAGAGCATGTCCCAAATTCCAAGCTGCTGTTTTGAGGTTCGTTAAAAAAAATAATGCACTTTGTGACTTCAATAATAAATATGGCAGTGCCATGTTGGCACTTTTTTCCATAACTGGAGTTGAAGTTGTTCTCTTATTTTGGAAAACCTTGTTTTTGATTGGTTGATTGAAACTTGTATTAGCAGATTGCACAGTACAGTACATATTCCATACAATTGACCACTAAATAGTAACACCCAAATAAGTTTTTCAACTTGTTTAAGTCGGGGTCCACGTTAATCAATTCATGGTAAAGTTACATTGTTTAATGCATCCAGCGGGGCATCACAACAAAATTAGGCATAATAATGTGTTAATTCCACGACTGTATATATCGGTATCGGTTGATATCGGAATCGGTAATTAAGAGTTGGACAATATCGAAATATCGGATATCGGCAAAAAAAGCCATTATCGGACATCTCTAATTTTCGACCATTTTTCCAAAAGCGCATTAGTGAGGTCACACACTGATGTTGGTCGAGAAGGCCTGGCATTTGACCCATCCCCACAGACAAGCAGTGAGCAGCAGCAGTGGCCGCGCCCTGGAATAATTTGGTGATTAACCCCCAATTCCAACCCTTGATGCTGAGTGCCAAGCAGGGAGGTAATGGCTTTGACAATCATTGGCACTTTAAGTTTAACTTTTATCGGGTTCAGGTCAGGACTCTGTGCAGGCCAGTCAAGTTCATCCACACCAGACTCTGTCATCCATATCTTTATGGACCTTGCTTTGTGCACTGGTGCACAGTCATGTTGGAAGAGGAAGGGGCCCGATCCAAACTCTTCCTAAAAGGTTGGTAGCATGGAATTGTCCAAAATGTTTTGGTATCCTGGAGCATTCAAAGTTCCTTTTACTGCAACTAAGGGGCAAAGCCCAACTCCTGAAAAACACCCCCACACCATAATTCTTCCTCCACCAAATTTCACACTCGGCACTATGCAGTCCGAAATGTACCGTTATCCTTGCAACCTCCAAACCCAGACTCGTCCATCAGATTGCCAGATGGAAAAGCGTGATTCATCACTCCAGAGAACACGTCTCCACTGCTCTAGAGTCCAGTGGCGACGTGCTTTACACCACTGCATCTGACACTTTGCATTGGACTTGGCGTTGTATGGCTGCCATGGAAACCCATTCCATGAAGCTCTCTGCGTACTGTACGAGGGCTAATTGGGAAGGTCACATAAAGTTTGGAGCTCTGTAGCAACTGACTGTGCATAAAGTCTCTTTGCACAATGCGCTTCAGCATCCGCTGACTCCTCTCTGTCAGTTTACGTGGCCTACCACTTTGTGGCTGAGTTGCTGTTGTTCCTAAACTCTTCCATTTTCTTATGATAAAGCTGTCAGTTTATTTTGGAATATTTTGGAGCGAAGAAATTTCACAACTTGGATGTAAGTCGGATCCGTTTCCAGTGGGGGTTGGTCTCCACCAGGGCTGCGCTCTGTCACCTATCCTGTTTGTGATTTTCATGGACAGGATTTCTAGGCAGAGTCGTGGCCATGGCAGAGAGGGTATACGTCTCGGGGGGCTAAAGGTTGCGTCACTGCTGTTTGCAGATGATGTGGTCCTGATGGCACCTTCGGTTCTTGACCTTCAGCTCTCACTGGATCAGTTCGCAGTCGAGTGTTCAGCGGCTGGAATGAGGATCAGCATCTCCTAATCTGAGGCCATGGTTCTCAGCAGGAAACCGATGGATTGTACAGTCCAGGTAGGGGACGAGACTCTGTCCCAGGTGGAGGAGTTTAAGTATCTTGGGGTCTTGTTCACGAGTGAGGGAAAGATGGAGAAGGAAATCAGGCGGAGAATCGGAGCAGCTGGGGCAGTATTGCAGTCTCTCTGCAGCACTGTTGTGACGAAACGAGAGCTGAGCCAGAAGGTAAAGCTCTCGGTCTACCGAGCTATCTACATTCCTACTCTCACCTATGGTCATGAAGTGTGGGTCATGACCGAAAGAATAAGATCGCGGATACAAGCGGCCGAAATGAGTTTCCTCAGAAGGGTGGCTGGCATCTCCCTTAGAGATAGGGTGAGAAGTTCAGTCACCCGAGAGAGACTCGGAGTAGAGCCGCTGCTCCTTCGCTTGGAAAGGAGCCAGCTTAGGTGGTTCGGGCATCTCGTGCGGATGCCTCACGAGCGTCTCCCTAGGGAGGTCCTCGTTGCACGTCCCACTGGGAGGAGACCCCGCGGCAGGCCAAGGACCAGATGGGGGGATTACATCTCCTCTCTAGCCTGGGAACGCTTCGGGATTCCCCAGGAGGAAGTCGCTAATGTTGCTCTGGAGAGGGAAGTCTGGGGGTCTCTGCTGGAGCTGTTGTCGCCGCGACCCGGTTCCGGATAAGCGGTTGAAGATGGATGGATGGATGGATGGAAATTTCACGACTGGATTTGTTGCACAGATGGCATACTATGACAGTTCCATGCTGGAAATCACTGAGCTCCTGAGAGTGGCCCATTCTTTCACAAATGTTTGTAGAAACAGTCTCCATGCCTAAGTGCTTGATTTTATACACCTGTGGTTAGGACACCTGATTCTGATCATTTGGATGGGTGGCCAAATACTTTTGGCAATATAGTGTATATATATTTATATATAGATAGATGATACTTTTGACATAATGTGGCCCCTTACTCAAAAAGTTTGGGGACCCCTGATTTATACTAATAGCATGTTATAGAATACAATAGAAAGCTTTGTTGTCATCAAACATGAGAGCATGACAAAATTACAGGTTTTTATTACTCTGTTTTCTGCAGGTAGATTACAAGGCAAACAATACATAACATGTTAAAAATAAATACTTAAATACCAGTATGAACATTGAAAAACAGTGTACGCTATTGGGACAGATTCAATATCCGAATGGCACACGGCCAGAAACTGTTTTTAACTCGGTTTGTCCTGCTCTTGTGTGACCAAAATCTCTTCCCCGATGGCAGCAGGTTGAACAAGTGCTGACCAGTCCATGTGAGTTCCCAGGAATTTAAAAGAGGCCACAGTCATGTGTGGGACATGCTCCATTCACTACAAGTGGAACATGTTCCCCTCTTTGCCTCCTAAAATCCATGACCGTCTCCTTAGTCTTTGTGGTGTTCAGCCTCTGTTTGCCAGAGTCTGTATTTCCTCTGTGTAGGCTGTTTAATCACCCGCCGTAATCAGGCCCACCACTGTGGCGTCATCGGCAAATTTGATGATGGTATTCGAGGGATGAATGGGGACAAAGTCATATGTATGGGCATACAGGTTGGGGCTCAACACACAGCCCTGAGGGGAGCCAGTGCTGACTGACAGGGTGGAGGAGCATATTTGACGCACGTTAACAACCTGAGGTCAGTTGGTCAGAACGTTTTGTATCCCGGTATAGATGATGGTATTGAACACCGAGCTGTTGACGACAAATAGCATCCTGACATAGATACCTGGAAGATCCAGATGTTTCATAGCTGAATGGATAGCAGTGGCAATGGTGTCCTCTCTGGACTGGTTTGACTTGTAGGCAAACTGATGTGGATCAAAGTTATTTGATGTATTGTAGGACAAGTCGTCATTACGACAGACATAAGTTCCACTGGTCTTCAGTAGACATTCAAGTCTTTTATGGCTGTCCTCTTGGATGACTGGAATGACAGTGGCTACCATACTTGGGGCTACTTGGGGTTGTGCTATGGATGAATTGAATATCCCTGTCAGTATTCCTGCATAGTCTCGGAGTACCTTGCCCAGTTTATAGTCGTCAGTGCCTGCCTCATCCGTAGCCTCATGTACAAAACCCAAAACCAGTGAAGTTGGCACATTGTCCATCCATCCATCCGTTTTCTACCGCTTGTCCCTTTCGGGGTCGCGGGGGGTGCTGGAGCCTATCTTAGCTGCATTCGGGCGGAAGGCGGGGTGCACCCTGGACAAGTCGCTACCTCATCGCAGGGCCAACACAGATAGACAGACAACATTCACACTCACATTCACACACTAAATGGTAAATGGTAAATGGGTTGTACTTGTATAGCGCTTTTCTACCTTTATTTAAGGAACTCAAAGCGCTTTGACACTATTTCCACATTCACCCATACACACTCTAGGGCCAATTTAGTGTTGCCAATCAACCTATCCCCAGGTGCATGTCTTTGGAGGTGGGAGGAAGCCGGAGTACCCGGAGGGAACCCACAAAGTCACGGGGAGAACATGCAAACTCCACACAGAAAGATCCCGAGCCCGGGATTGAACTCAGGACTACTCAGGATCTTAGTATTGTGAGGCACATGCACTAACTACAGTTCCACTGTGCTGCCCTGTTGGCAGGTTGTGTAATTCGTAAATAAAAACAGAATACAATGATTTGCAAATCCTTTTCAACTTATATTCAATTAAATAGACTGCAAAGACAAGATATTTAATGTTCGAACTTAGAAACTTTTTTTTTGTGCAAATAATCATTAACTTAGAATTTAATGGCAGCAACACATTGCAAAAAAGTTGGCACAGGGGCATTTGTACCACTGTGTTACATGACCTTTCCTTATCACTCAGTAAACGTTTGGGGACTGAGGAGACCAATTTTTGAAGCTTTTCAGTTGGAATTATTTCCCATTCTTGCTTGATGTACAGCTTAAGTTGTTCAACAGTCCGGGGTCTTCGTTGTGGTATTTTAGTTTTTATAATGCGCCACACATTTTCAATGGGAGACAGGTCTGGACTACAGGCAGGCCAGTCTAGTACCCGCACCCTTTTACTATGAAGACACGCTGTTGTAACACGTGGCTTGGCATTGCCTTGCTGAAATAAGCAGAGGCGTCCATGATAACATTGCTTGGGTGGCAACAAATGTTGCTCCAAAACCTGTATGTACCTTTCAGCATTAATGGTGCCTTCACAGATGTGTAAGTTACCCATGCCTTGGGCACTAATGCACCCCCATACCATCACAGATGCTGGCTTTTGAACTTCGAGTCTATAACAATCCGGATGGTTCTTTTCTTCTTTGTTCCGAAGGACACAAGGTCCACAGTTTTCAAAAAACAATTTGAAATGTGGACTCATCAGACCACAGAACACCTTTCTACTTTGAATCAGTCCATCTTAGATGAGCTCAGGCCCAACGAAGCCGGCAGCGTTTCTGGGTGTTGTTGATAAATGGCTTTCGCGTTGCATAGTAGAGTTTTAACTTGCACTTACAGATGTAGTGACCAACTGTAGTTACTGACAGTGGTTTTCTGAAGTGTTCCTGAGCCCATGTGGTGATATCCTTTACACACTGATGTCGGTTTTTGATGCAGTACCGCCTGAGGGATCAAAGGTCCGTAATATGATCGCCTCCGTGCAGTGATTTTTCCAGATTCTCTAAACCGTAGATGGTGAAATCTCTAAATTCCTTGCAATAGCGCGTTGAGAAATGTTGTTCTTAAACTGTTCAACAATTTGCTCACGCATTTGTTCACAAAATGGTGACCCTCGCCCCCATCCTTGTTTGTGAATGACTGATCATTTCATGGAAGCTGCTTTTATACCCAATCATGGCACCCATCTGTTACCAAGTAGCCTGTTCACCTGTAGGATGATCCAAATAAGTGTTTGAGATGAGCATTCCTCAACTTTCTCAGTCTTTTTTGCCACTTGTGCCAGCTTTTTTTAAACATGTTGCAGGCATCAAATTCCAAATGAGCTAAAATTCGCAAAAAATAAAGTTTTACAGTTTGAACGTTAAGTACCGTATCTTGTCTTTGCAGTCTATTCAATTTAATATAGGTTGAAAAGGATTTGCAAATCATTGTATTCTGTTTTTATTTACGATTTACACAACGTGCCAACTTCACTGGTTGTGGGTTTTGTATTAAGCTTGCTTACGCACAAAAACCTGGCATATGCCCTTTTTTCACGGCAAAGTTGAGATGTATCAAGACAAGGTATGCATATTGTTAGGATTTTATCGATATTCCTTATCGACTACGGTATTGATCCTCTTATTGGTATTATGTGTAATTGGTGTAAATAAAGATGTGGAAAAATAAATGTTTTATTTAGCACAATCAATCAATCAATCAATATTTACTTATATATCTCTAAATCATGAGTGTCTCAATGGGCTGCACAAGCCACGACGACATCCTCGGCTCAGATCCCACATCAAAGCAAGAAAAAACTCAACCCAATGGGATGACAATAAGAAACCTTGTATAGTTTAACAATTTACTATGTACCACATAAAACATACAATAACAAAACAATAATAAACACACATAAATTACACTCATCCCCACTCACACACTACCTCCCCAATAGGACCTCCCGCACTAAACCAATCACACACACACACACACACACACACACACACACACACACACACACACACACACACACACACACACACACACACACACACACACACACACACACACACACACACAGTCCAACCTGGGCCCAAACGTCCTTAAACATTTAACTAGTGCACGTTTATCAACTGTCACTTATAACACACTGAAGTAGGAAGCTTACAGTAGTTTCTTCTCCAAGCTGCAACCACGGTGAACTATCTCCCGTGCAGTATTCACAACTTGTTAACACCGGAGCTCTCCAAACACTTTCACAGCGGAAACGGAACTGCCTGTAACTATAGCAAGCACAACCATAGCAACAGTTAAAACAACTTACAGAAACACATGTCAGCTTCCCAAACAACACATATGAAATAGAAATAAATAATAATAATGAATTCCTTAACAAAAATTATCTCCTATCTGCAGAACTAACAAATATGCAAACCTTCAGAACACTATGGGTCCACATGTATAATCCATCCATCCATTTTCTACCGCTTGTCCCGTTCGGGGTCGCGGGGGTTATGGAGCCTATCTCAGCTGCATTCGGGCGGAAGGCGGGGTACATCAATGTTAATGTAACTGAGAGTGTATAAATAGACCCAATGAGGGTCCATTACTATTAACTATCTGTCATTTTAGCTGGGGACACCCCACAACACCCTCAAGAGATCCCCGCACCACATTGTATGTATTTAGTTTGCCTTTTCTTTGGCTCACCCCTATGATGTTATGGATTTTCTCTACCCACAGTAAAAAAAAACAGCATCTAGCTATATCTTGACAAATAAACAACAATGACTTGTGTTGGTCATGATTTTGTGCAATAAACTTTTCATAAACTCAACTCACCTTAATGTGTGTTCCTAAATTTCTGTTGGACGTCTTAGATGAAAAGAGCAGTTATGATTTTGTTTTACAGTTGTAAACTAAAAACTAAGGTTTTGGGCATTGTTTTCTCTAAACACATACATTTGTCTAAATATGGCCATGGACACGCATTATTGTGGGTTTCCTGCACATCATCTTCATCACTAAAGGAAAAATCTGATCTGTGGTGGAGAGTCCCTGTGCCATTTTCATCCATCCATCCATCCATTTCTACCGCTTGTCCCTTTTGGGGTCGCGGGGGGTGCTGGAGCCTATCTCAGCTGCATTCGGGCGGAAGGCAGGGTACACCCTGGACAAGTCGCCACCTCATCGCCGATAGACAGACAACATTCACATTCACACACTAGGGCCAATTTAGTGTTGCCAATCAACCTATCCCCAGGTGCATGTCTTTGGAGGTGGGAGGAAGCCGGAGTACCCGGAGGGAACCTACAAAGTCACGGGGAGAACATGCAAACTCAACTATGTTTTATTTTTTGAGTAGTCAGCTTGAAGCGACCCTCTTTCTCTGAGTCCCTTGTTGTAATGTGACATGAGTTTGTGTCTGTTATGATTTTGCTTACTAGTTTCGATGACCCTCCTTACCTATCCTTTATCTGGCCTGGATTAGCAGTCCATTTTTACTCTTTGTAGCTTTGAGGTAAGTTACCTCGCTACATGGGTCTAAAAGTAGCTAAGCTACAGGAAAAGCTGGAAAATATATTTGAGCTACGTAGCTTAATATGTACAGTATATACATACATATATATATATGTTTTTGGGATGTTGTTATTTAAAGACAAAGCTTTGTGTCGTTCATATTGGCTGGTGTCAACATTTTGGCTTTTACCCATTGTGCTTCTTGCTGTTTTCCCAAATTTTGCTGTTTTTTGTTGTTGTTTTTTTTGTAATGTTCCTAGCGCCAACGACAATCGAGTCACGGGCCACAGATATCTTTGTGCCGCACTTAAGTTACCCCAGCTGTAGAAGCTAACTGTTTATGGCCACTATAGTCTTAGTACTGTAGTATATTTGGTCACGTATAGGCGAGTCATACGTTTTTTACGTCAGCTCCGGAATTAGTAAAACCTGTTGTTCACCTGGCGAGTTTTTCTTGTGTGATAAAAGATGTGATAACCGGGGAAGTCCTTCTTTAGCTGCTGTCTTGTTTTATCATATAATACTGCCTTAGTGCATATCAATGTTTAGTTTTGTATTCACATTAAATCAACTCAAAAACCTTTGGAGCAATGTTCACAGAGTCTCGTATGCTTCCTGTCGCAGGTGAGCAATGATGGTCACGGACTCGTGGTTGAGGGAAGAGTTGTTTGATGTTGGATGCTGGAAAGTGTCCAATTTGTTGCAACAGTCAGGCATTCAGTCATTGTTGCAGTGCAATGATTTATGAGCACGTCATGCAATGCACGTTTGCAACACAAGCAGGTGCAGCGCGCGGCTGCACTCAGGGGGTGTGACCGCGGCGTTGAGAGTGACTGGATCTTCTTCCACTCATCCGAGGTTGGGTCATGGGGGCAGCAGCCTAAGCAGAGAAGCCCAGACTTCCCTCTACCCAGCAACTTCGTCCAGCTCCACCCGGTGGATGCCGAGGCGTTCCCAGGCCAGCCGGGAGACATCCTGACCAGATACCCTAACCACCTCATCTGGCTCCTCCCGAATGATAGAGCTTCTCACCCTATCTCTAAGAGAGAGCCCCACTACTCGAGAGAGGAAACACATTTTGGCCGCTTGTAACCGGGATCTTGTCCTTTTGGTCATAACCGAAAGCTCATGACCATAGGTGAGGATGGGAACATAGATTGACGGGTAAACTGAGAGCTTTCCCTTCCGGCCGAGCTCTTTCTTTACCACAATGGATTGATACAGTGTTCGCATTACTACAGACGGTGCACCAATCTGCCTGTCGATCCATTTGTCCCTCACTCGTGAACAAGACGCCGAGGTACTTGAACTCCTCCTACACCTGGGGCAATATCTTCTCCCCAACCAGGAGATGGCACTACACCCTTTTCCAGGAGAGATCCATGGACTTGGACATGGAGGTGCTGCTTCTCATCCCTGTCATTTCACACTCGGCTGCGAACCGATCCTGTGAGAGCTGAAGATTCTGGCCAGATGAAGCCATCAGGACCACATCACCTGCAAAAAGCAGACACCAATCCTGCAGCCACCAAACCGGATCCCGTCAGTGCCCTAACTGCACTTAGAAATTCTGTTCATAAAAGTTATAAACAGAATCGGTGACAAAGGGTAGCCCTGGCGGAGTTCAACCCTCACCAAAAACGGGTCCGGCTTATTGCCGGCAATGCGGACCAAGCTCTGACAGCGATCTTATAGGGAATGGACCGCTACAATCAGACAGTCCGATACCCCATACTCTCTAAGCCAGTGGTTCTTAACCTGGGTTCGATCGAACCCTAGGGGTTCGTTGAGTCGGGCTCAGGGGTTCGGCGGAGGTCAAGACACACCCGACTCATCGTGTAAATAAAAACTTCTCCCTATCGGCGTATTACGGATACGGCAATAGCAGAAGTCACACTGATTTGCAGGTGTGTAATTTGTTGTGAGTTTATGCACTGTGTTGGTTTTGTTGTTTGAACAAAGTGATGTTCATGCACGGTTCATTTTGTGCACCGGTAAAAAAACATGGTATCACTTTAGTATGGGGAACATATTCACCATTAATTAGTTGCTTGTTTACATGCAAATTAGTAACATATTGGCTCTTAACTAGTCATCATTAACCCTCTAACCCTGGCCCTAACCCTCTAACCCTAACCAAAAAACTCTAAATTAAGTCTTTGTTACTTAGAATATGTTCCCCATACTAAAGTGTTACCAAAAACATATAACTTCGTCTTTAATTTGAAAAAAAAAACACATTTTATTTTTCACTAAAGAAGGGTTCGGTGAATGCACATATGAAACTGGTGGGGTTCGGTACCTCCAACAAGGTTAAGAACCACTGCTCTAAGCACTCCTCACAGGACTTCCTGAGGGACATGGTCAAATTACTTCTCGAAGTCCACAACTAGGACGAAAACCGCACTGCTCCTCCTAAATCCGAGGTTCGACTATCCTTCCCAGCCTCCTCTCCAGTAGACCTAAATAGACCTTACCGGGAAGTCTGAGTGTGATCCCAGGATAGTTTGAACACACCCTCCAGTTCCCGTTCTTAAAGAGAGGAATCTCCGCCCTCAAAAAAGGAGAGCCCACCACAGATTCCCCAGTCACTGCTTCCTCATAAGAAACCGTGTAGGTGGGATTGAGGAGGTCTTCGAAGTATTCCTTTCACCGATCTACAACATCCCCAGTTGAAGTCAGCAGCACACCGTCCCCACTATACACAACGTTGACAGTGCACTGCTTCCCCCTCCTGATGCGGTGGATGGTGGTCCAGAATTGCTTCAAAGTCGTTTTCCATGGCTTCCCTGAACTCCTCCCATTTTCGAGTTTTTGCCTCTGCGACCGCCAAAGCCGCACACCGCTTGGCCTGTCGGTACCTGTCCGCTGCCTCTGGAGTCCCATGAGCCAAAATGACCCGATAAGACACTTTCTTTAGCTTGACGACATCCCTCACCGTCTTAATTAAAAACAACAACAAAAAAACATTATAGATAATTATAGTGTGCATTTATACATTTTATTTCCCAGGGACGCAAATAGCACTGATTCAGTGGAATGGCTGAAATATATATACAGCAGTACTTCAATTTACAAGCCCAATTGATAGAGGTGGAAAAAATAATTGATTCTTCGATGCATCACAATCAAAACGATTATTTACGTATGTTAAATAAAGTAATAGACGGTTCTAAAATGCAGCATTAATACTAATGTTCTCCAAACGTTAGTTAATGTCTGGTTCTACCTAGCCGAAGGTTAGCTAACATTCTTTTAATGTTATGAGTTAGCTGGGTTAGTGTGGACACACGGAGGAGTAAGGAGTTTAGGACAAACAAAGCTAACTTGAATCTGTGTTTTTGTTATTGTTGTCTCGTTGTCTTAAGCCCCTTTTGTCCGTGCAGTTTCCCCCTCTGTCTTTCTGTTTTTTTTCCTTCATTGCTCCGGCCCGGCTGCGCGAAACGCTAAATAAATTCATTTAAAACAGTCAAATACAAATAGGGCAACAAGAGAAGTATCCCACACTTCTGTTTTGTAAAGCAACTCTGTACAGCAGATATGGGCATCTACTAGTGTTGTCCCGATACCAATATTTTAGTACCGGTACCAAAATGTATTCCGATACTTTTCTAAATAAGGGGGACCACAAAAAATGGCATTATTGGCTTTATTTTAACAACAAATCTTACGGTACATTAAACATATGTTTCTTATTGCAATCAAAGAATAGAATAGAATATATCTTTATTGTCATTGTACATTGTACAACAAAATTGTAAGCAAAAACTAATTTAGTGCAAATTCATAACATAGATAAATAGATAAAAATACATAAAAATACCAAGCACACAGCTCACATGCATGGTCATTCTTGTCTTGTGTTCAGCGACACTATTGCTATCGGATAAAAAGTGTTCTTAAATCTGTTTGTCCGGCATTTTATTGTCCTGCATCTCCTGCCCGAGGGACGCAGTTCAAAAAGTTAAAGTTAAAGTTAAAGTTAAAGTACCAATGATTGTCACACACACACTAGGTGTGGTGAAATTTGTCCTCTGCATTTGACCCATCCCCTTGTTCACCCCCTGGGAGGTGAGGGAACAGTGGGCAGCAGCGGTGCCGCGTCCGGGAATCATTTTGGTGATTTAACCCCCAATTCCAACCCTTGATGCTGAGTGCCAAGCAGGGAAGTAATGGGTCCCATTTTTATAGTCTTTGGTATGACTATTACTATGAACTCACAACCTACCGATCTCAGGGCGGACACTCTAACCACTAGGCCACTGAGTAGGGTGAGATGGGTCCCTTATGATGTTTTGGGCCTTTTTGAGGCACCTGGCACTGTACAGTTCATCTAGGGAGGGGAGAGAGCAGCCAGAGATCTTCATGGCAGTTTTTATGACCCTCTGAAGTGCGTTTCTTTCTGCTGCCGTGCAGCTGGCATACCATACACAAGTTTGTCCTTAAATAAAATAGTAAACATACTAGACAACTTGTCTTTTAGTAGTAAGTAAGCAAACAAAGACTCCTAATTTGTCTGCTGACGTATGCAGTAACGTATTGTGTCATTTCTCATTCTATTTTGTCAACATTATGAGGGACAAGCTATAAAAATTGAATATTAATCCACTTGTTCATTTACTGTTAATATCTGGTTACGTTCTCTTTTAACATGTTCTATCTACACTTATGTTTAAATGTAATAATCACTTATTCTTCTGTTGTTTGATACTTTACATTAGTTTTGGATGATACCACAAATGTAGATATTGATCCGATCCCAAGAAGTTACAGGATCATACATTGGTCATATTCAAAGTTCTCATGTGTCCAGGGACATATTTCCTGAGTTTATAAACATAATATGAATATTAAAAAGAGGAAAAAAGATTTTGTGACGATAAAAAATATCGATGTAATCATAGTAGTATCGACTAGATACGCTCTTGTATTTGGTATCATTACAGTGGAAGTCAGGTGTAGATCAACCCATGACATTTGTTTACATTCAGGGTGCTAGCTTGCTGTTAGCTATCGTATCCTCCTATGGTGTGTAGTGAAGCATGTTTAGCTACTCCTCGTCCTGCAGGGATGATATTTGTAAGAAACATACTTTATTTGTCGCCATGGAGGCGAGGATTAGTGATTTATAAGTAGCTAAAACACTGCCGACTGCGAATGGACGTTCGCCGCTAGCTAGCTAGCCATGTCTTAAAGCACCTCTTCCTGAGGGCGTTACAGTGTTATAGCTTCACCTTTATCTTTAGATTTTAGGCCAAAATGCGTCCATTCTCCCTTTTCTGTCTACACACTGTGTCTGCTTGTAAGTACTCCGTGATTGTGAAGTGTCGAACATGCTCCTCTGCTGGCAAAACCAGCAATGTCATGATGTGACGACGCGCCATACTTGCCAACCCTCCCGATTTTTCTGGGAGACTCACGAATTTCAGTGCCCCTCCCGAAAATCTCCCGGGGTAACCATTCTCCTGAATTTCTCCCGATTTTCACCCGGACAACAATATTGGGGGCACTGCCTTTAGCGTCCTCTCTCACCTGAAAAGGAGACTATTATATATGTCTCCGTTATCCATAGGTTTATCTATAACCCATAAAGTAGGCAGGCGCGGACACGGACACTGACACACAGCATCCGGATTCCCATCATGCATTGCTTAAAAACTACGGCAAGTAGTAATGTCCAAAAACATAAAAGAGACGAAGCAGAAGAACGAAGAAGAGACATGGCGACGACAAGTAAGAAGAAGAAGTACGCTTGCAAGTTCCAAAATGATTGGAAAAAATCATTTCAGTTCATCCAAGACAGCTCGAAGGGGAAGGGGTATGCTGCCTGCACATTTTGTAGATGAGACATTTATGTGTGTGTATATGTGTGAACACTTAAATTCAAGTATTTCTTTTATATATATATATATATATATATAATGAAATAAATATATATATATATATATATATATATATATATATAAATATATATAGCTAGAATTCACTGAAAGTATTTATTTTATTTATATATATATATATAAGAAATATTTAAGCCCGCCCCCGGATCCGCCCACCCTGACCCCGCCCACCTCAACCCCCCGACCCCATCTACCGAATTTGGAGGTCTCAAGGTTGGCAAGTATGCGATGCGCCGTCATGCCCGGGAACCGGTACTTTTCAAACAGAGTATAGTACCGTTTTTGATTCTTTAGTACCGCGATACTATACCAATATATACCGGTATACCGTACAACCCTAGCATCTACCTCAACAATTTGATTTGCCTGAGTGGCTGGAAAAGACATGTTGATTAAAAAAAAGCTAGCTTCAATCTGAAGTAGTGAAACAAGAGAATAAATGCTTTGCACACGTCAACAGAAAGCTAACAGGAACCTCATTAAAGCTGAACGTAACCAGCTAAGAAGTGAAAATTAGCAAGTAGATAAAAAAATCGGGAGCAACAATAATATCTACTCAGTACGGCAACATGTCTGTCAGTCATGGATGGTGGAGCGGCTGGCTACGGCTTCTAGGCAAGGGCTTCGACTGGGGAGTGGGACATCCGGGACTAGGATGGGAAGTGACGTGTGTTGTGGGGGTGAAAATATGTGTGAGTTTCTGCGGAGTTAGGCAGACACAGAAATTTGAGCTTGTAGTGGCGTGCTGCATTTTATGAATACAAGACAGACACTGGCACTCTGTCTCAGCCTTCATTCCTTGGCATGTTATATGATGAAGCAGAAAGACGACACACGTCTTTAATTTGCACATATATGTTGACGAGGGCCAAATTGTCTGAACATTCTGTGGTCGTAGAAGGCACTATTATTAAATGAATGATGTTTTGTTCGCTGAGTAGGGATTTTAATATATTTGTTCACTGAGGCTACTACAGTTCTCACGTACTTCTGTGCACTAACACAAACACCGGAAAGGACGCAATACTGCATACGCAGTAGCCAAAGGATGAGTTTTGAAGACATATAATACATTAACAAAATCAAAAATTAAATGTAATGCATTTAGAAATTATGATTACAATATTTTAACAATGTACAATTTAACATTTATAGATGTATTTATAATCGAATCGTAGCCCCCGTTTCGTAATCGAATCGTGAGGTGCCCGAACATTCCCACCTCTAGTAACGGAGCTCTTTACTCAAAACACTTGTCTCTCAAATCAACGTCACTTATTGTAACTAATTGGAATCAATTTAATCGGCCCCTTGTTCTCCTAAAACAGCACAATTTTAACATGTAACATGCATTTCATAAATAAAAAAACATTTTTAAATAAGAAATATTGTATGAAAAACAATACAATAGAATGCAGTGTAGTTTTATGAAGTAATGAAATAGAAATATATAACATTTACCTTGGAGAATGGACTTTTATGGTATCTCCTTCGAGCAGCTTCTCCATATTTTCATGGATAAATGTCTGCCATTTAGATACAACTTTACAATCCTTGGCTGGTGTTATGGACTCATTTTGCTTCATTTTGGTGCTTTACTCCAACTGCTTTGCCAAGTTAGCGACATGCTTTGTCATGTTTTAGAATATTTCTTTAATTTCATGAATATCATCAACTTTTTCTCAATCAGTCCTTCACACTCACTTCCTTACTTCCCAAGAATAAAAGAAACTAAGTTAAAAATGTCCAGCTCTAGCTGTAAACTAATGCTAGCATTAAGACCAGATGGTTTTGTCAGATTTTACGAAGTTTACTGTTACATTTGCTACATCAACTAATGACCGGGATGCTTGTAACTCAAATTTTTGCTTGCAACTTTATGCACAACAATTAGCTTAAAGACAGCTCCTATTTCAAAACACTCTTTAATTAGGACACTCTTAAGTTGAGGTACCACTGTATAGTACATTACAAAGCACATTTTCATTTAGAGGTACACACAGGCAAAATTGTGGCCGTAAGCATTATTTATTTATGAGCCCCCCGCACCATTAGATTTTTTTTTAACACTTTTTTCATTTATGTGAAAAAATGTTTATACTTTTCTAAATAAACTTGAATTTAATTTGATGCATGTTTGGTACTGAAATAAATTGTAATATTTTTTTGTTTAAAATAAAAAATTTACCATAATTAGAACATAAAATTGCCTGTCTTCCTGACACATCACGAGCCATGAGTCGATCCCGGACTGTTTAACAGCTGCACCACCAGGGATAATGAGAAAATTTGGCATTATATTATGATCAGAAATGGAGCAGGAAGGGACTAGGAATTTGTGTGGTAAAATGTAATATGAAGTGCCCTGTAATTCATTAATAGACATTTTACATTCGCTTATTCACGCAGAACAGGGCCCCCCACGGCTCGCTTGTTTACATTCTTAAAGGGGAACATTATCAAAATCAGTTCCCAGTGGCTTATTTTATTTTTCGAAGTTTTTTTCTAAATTCTACCCATCACGCAATATCCCTAAAAAAAGCTTCAAAGTGCCTGATTTTAACCATCGTTATATACACCCGTCCATTTTCCTGTGACGTCACACAGTGATGCCAATACAAACAAACACGGCGGAAAGAACAGCAAGGTATAGCGACATTAGCTCGGATTCAGACTCGGATTTCAGCGGCTTAAGCGATTCAACAGATTACGCATGTATTGAAACGGATGGTTGTAGTGTGGAGGCAGGTAGCGAAAATGAAATTGAAGAAGAAACTGAAGCTATTGAGCCATATCGGTTTGAACCGTATGCAAGCGAAACCGACGAAAACGACACGACAGCCAGCGACACGGGAGAAAGCGAGGACGAATTCGGCGATCGCCTTCTAACCAACGATTGGTATGTGTTTGTTTGGCATTAAAGGAAACTAACAACTATGAACTAGGTTTACAGCATATGAAATACATTTGGCAACAACATGCACTTTGAGAGTGCAGACAGCCCATTTCAGGCGCGCTAAGAACATATATTTTTCCACGATTTCAGCACTCAGGTTGACCATACCTAAATAGACACAAAATACTGCATTACACAAGACTACTCGAATGATTGAAAAAAATAAATGTTTTTAAGCTAAATTATTGGTAAACACAGTTTATGTATAATAATTTACGTAAAACCGCGAGTAATGAATAACGCTTTCATCAATTAATATATTCTGTAGACATACCCTCATCTGCTCTCTTTTCCTGAAAGCTGATCTGTCCAGTTTTGGAGTTGATGTCAGCATCTGCTTTGAGTGTCGCAGGATATCCACACATTCTTGCCATCTCTGTCGTAGCATAGCTTTCGTCGGTAAAGTGTGCGGAACAAACGACTGACCATTTCGTCGGCTTTCCCCACAGCCTCGTATTTTGGACAAATTTCGTCCAATTTCTTGCCACTTTCGCATCTTTGGGCCACTGGTGCAACTTGAATCCGTCCCTGTTCGTGTTGTTACACCCTCCGACAACACACCGACGAAAGTGAGAAAATGGCGGATTGCTTCCCGTGTGACGTCATCGCTCCGAGAGCCAATAATAGAAAGGCGTTTAATTCGCCAAAATTCACCCATTTAGAGTTCGGAAATCGGTTAAAAAAATATATGGTCTGTTTTCTGCAACATCAAGGTATATATTGACGCTTACATAGGTCTGGTGATAATGTTCCCCTTTAAACAAGCTGTACAGTGATTACTTTAAACTGCATCAAAATGTCCCATTAAAATACATAATACAATATTTACAGACATGTGAGGGGTGTACTCACTTTTGTGAGGTACTGTATATACATAGATATAGTGCATCCAGAAAGTACCTATTTTATGTGCTGCTTTTCTCTGGTTTGCAGTTGTATTCAAAGTCTGAAGTCATTGTTTCAAGGCCAGACATGTTAAGACACATAAATGCAACTCGACCATTCCTTACATTCTTCCAAACCGAGAAAAGAAGATTGTCTTTATTCAGCTCACACGTAAAGCAAAGAATACATTGCAAGTGTAAAAAGTTACCTCTGATCAAAGAAATTATCTACTGTGGTTGATTAGCAATCAGCTGTACCGATACACGTGAAGACCTCTGCATCAGCATTTTATGGTGTGATGTTTCATTTGAGTATGACATTGTGTACAATTTTCACCAGTTTTTAGCCAATATGGATTTTTTTATTGGTAGTTTACAGCAGAATAGGGCACCTAAATGAGCCATTGCTATTAATTTGACTTAATAGCAAAAGTTTATGATTTACTGTCAACTAATCAGTAAAATTAAAGCAGAGTATTGTCAAAAGCATGGTCAAGTTGTGGGATACTGGTTGGACTGAAGTCCGGTAGTAATCTATCACGGCTTTCATGATCCACAGCTCGGCACACCACAGTCTAACATCCTGTATGTGAGGGGATTTCCTGCGCCATCCTTGAGAGGGCTGATTGTTTAAGGAATACATGTACAAAGTGTGACCCAAGAGCCATTTGCAGCCCTTGGCACAGTCTAAAATTACAATGTATTAATTATTCACATACTTTTTGATATTACAGTGTGTTCTCAGGGCATTCAATCGATTGCAACCGGACTGTTCGGTTTGTCTTAGAAAATGTTTTGCCTATCATCCATGTAGGCTTCATCAGTTCATATTCATAGACTTAGATTGGTCAGATCTGGTCTCAGACTTAGATTGGATTGGACTAAATCTGACCAATCTAATAAATTAGAATGTATGACCAATCTAAGTCTATGAGCTGGGGTGGGGGTGTCATAGTTCCAGTAAGCTAAAGACCTTTGGGGCCGGACTTCACCCTTTAGTATTACAGTGGAACCTCAATTTACAAAACCCTTCAGTGAACTTTCCATTTTACAAACTTTCAGATGGAGCCAGCGTGTCTTTTCGTCTTTTGACAAGTTTTGTCCATTTTTCAAATTAAAAATGAGTCCCAAAAAGACAACAGCCCAGCATGGAAGGAAGGAGGAAATAGCTGTGAAGTAAAAAAAAAAAATATATATATATATTATCTGCCAGTAGTACATAAAGGACGCTTGGAAGAATCGACACCACAGCTAGTCGTAAGAGTGATGAGACCGGACTTTTTTGAAAAAAGATGCCGAAGCAGACTTATTTCACAGCGGAGAGAAAAGCTACTCTTGTTAGTCTATTTCTTTTGTCAGCCCGGTTATACAAAACACAAATGTCAATACAATGATCTAAGGCATGGGTATCAAACTCTGGCCCGTGGGCCAAATTTGGCCTGCCGTGTAATTTTATTTGGCCCATGAGGCGATATCAAACTAACACTAGAGCTGGCCCGCCGATTATATACAGCGGCGGTGCCGCGGTACACTGCTAATTCTCATACTTGCCAAACCTCCCGGGAGACTCCCAAATTTCAGTGCCCCTCCTGAGAATTGTAACGTCCCCTTTTCGTCCAGTCCAACGAGTGCTGGCTCAGTGACATAATATGTGCGGCTTCTGCACGAACACACACGCGATTGCAACGCATACTTGATCTTCAGCGATACAGGTTACACTGAGGGTGCCAGTATAAAAACCTTTAACATTGTTAGAAATATGCGCCACACTGTGAATCCACACCAAACAAGAATGACAAACACATTTCGGGAGAACATCCGCACAGTAACACAACATAAACACAACAGAACTAATACCCAGAACCCTTTGCAGCACTAACTCTTCCGGGACGCTACAAGGTGTGTGTATGTGTGTGTGTGTGTGTGTGTGTGGAGGGGGGGAGGTATATTGTAGCAGCACGGTGAGTGCAGTGGTTTTCTTAACCTTGTTGGAGGTACCGAACCTTCATATGCGCATTCACCGAACCCTTCTTAAGTGAAAAATACAATGTTTTTTTTCAAATTCAAGACAAAGTTATATGTTTTTTGTAACGCTTTAGTATAGGGAACATATTCTAAGTAACAAAGACTTAATTTGGAGTTATTTGGTTAGGGTTAGGGTTAGCGTTAGAGGGTTAGGGCCAGGGTTAGAGTTATAATAAGGCCATACCGAATAAGGCATTAATAAGTACTTAATGACTAGTTAAGAGCCAATATGTTACTAATTTGCATGATAATAAGCAAGAAATTAATGGTGAATATGTTCCCCATACTAAAGTGTTACCATGTTTTATTACTGGTGCATAAAATGAAGCGTGCATGAACATCACCTTGTTCAAAGAACAAAACCAACACAGTGCATAAACTCACAACAAATTACACACCTGCAAATCAGTGTGACTTCTGCTGTTGCCGTATCCGTAATACGCCGATACGTATTACGTATCGGCATTCGGCGGTGTGTCTTGACCTCCGCCGAACCCCTGAGCCTGACTCACCGAACCCCTAGGGTTCGATCGAACCCAGGTTAAGAACCACTGGGTTAGTGCATGTGCCTCACAATACGAAGGTCCTGAGTAGTCCTGGGTTCAATCCCGGGCTCGGGATCTTTCTGTGTGGAGTTTGCATGTTCTCCCCGTGACTGCATGGGTTCCCTTCGGGTAGTCCGGCTTCCTCCCACTGCCAAAAACATGCACCTGGGGATAGATTGATTGGCAACACTAAATTGGCCCTAGTGTGTGAATGTGAGTGTGAATGTTGTCTGTCTATCTGTGTTGGCCCTGTGATGAGGTGGCGACTTGTCCAGGGTGTACCCCGCCTTCCGCCCGAATGCAGTTGAGATAGGCTCCAGCACCCCCACGACCCCAAATGGGACAAGCGGTAGAAAATGGATGGATATTACTATTATTTGAAACTCGATTTTGCATGTCACTATAAAGTTATATAAGCCTTGCTTGTTCAATATTTAATGCAAAACTTGTTTGGGTTCCTATCAAAAAGGTTAATTTGGCCCGCGGCTTTGTTCAGTTTTAAATTTTGGCCCACTCTGTATTTGAGTTTGACACCCCTGATCTAAGGTTTTACTTGACTAAATAGCTAATCAAAAATTTTAATAAAAGCAATGTTTACAATGGTCCAAGGGTCTCTATACAACAGTAGCATGTTGCTGTTTTTAAGGACCTACTTCAAAAAACTAGTCACATATCATCTTTATGACAGATTTCTAAGGTTTTTAGGAATTTTCAGTAAAAATGTAATTCCTTACAAATTTTGAACTAAACACAGGGATCGATATATTGCAGTGACGTGCAGTGAACTATACACCAAGTGAGGCAAAGATATTTTTGGAGGTTTTTTTTTTCTTTTTTTACAAACCCCGTTTCCATATGAGTGGGGAAATTGTGTTACATGTAAATATAAACGGAATACAATGATTTGCAAATCCTTTTCAACCCATATTCAATTGAATGCAAGATATTTGATGTTCAAACTCATAAACTTGATTTTTCTTTTGCAAATAAAAATTAACTTGTTAACTGTTACATGGCCTTTCCTTTTAACAACACTCAGTAAACGTTTGGGGACTGAGGAGACATATTTTTTAAGCTTCTCAGGTGGAATTCTTTCCCATTCTTGCTTGATGTACAGCTTAAGTTGTTCAACAGTCCAGGGGTCTCCGTTGTGGTATTTTAGGCTTCATAATGCACCACACATTTTCAATGGGAGACAGGTCTGGACTACAGGCAGGCCAGTCTAGTCAGGGCCGGCCCGTGGCATAGGCCGTATAGGCAAATGCTAAGGGTGCCGTCCATCAGGGGGCGCCACGCCAGTGCCACAAATGTTGGAGAGAAAAAAAGAAAAAGAAAAAAGTTGGTACTATTATTTCTAAATAAAAAAAATAATCCCACGTTAATTAAAATGCAAAGTAAAGCCTAATTAATAGAAATAATATTTGTTACAACATTACGCCCCCCCCCCCCCCCCCCCGCACGGTGCGCCCCCTCCCTTCCCGTATCATGACTCTTTTTGGACGTCACCACATCAAAAAATCAACACAAGATGTCAAAACGGCCAAAACTGTCAGGTGCCCAGGGAAGAAAAAAGAGAAAAGAAGAGGAGGAGAAACGAGAAAAGACAGAGGTAGCAGGTAGGTGAGCCGAACATGAAATTATTTGTCTGTTACAGAATGTGATAGTAACCCGGCTTTTTAGCATTAAGCTAATGTCACATGATTCGGCAATTGCTAATAATTGATCTGTTTTAACGTCGGGTTAATATTGTGGAGGGGGCTAAATTGTTATGGAAAATAATAATGTAACGTTAGGTAATTACAGTACTCCCACCTTACATTTTTCAGGGACATTTGTATTAGATCTTTTAAGCAGCTGTTTTTTGTTTACATTGTTATTGCCTTCTGGTTAGCTAATGTTTGCCCTGCAGGTAATAGTCACTTTTCCACCCCTTTCTATATTAGGTATACCGGTAGTTGTAAGTAAAAACAAAAAAAAACAAAGACAAAGCTATTCGGTTTCTTGTGAGTATATACACTTCACTGCCGATGTGGGGGGGGGGGCGCCACCTAAAATCTTGCCTAGGGCGCCAGATTGGTTAGGGCCGGGCCTGAGTCTAGTACCCACACTCTTTTACTATGAAGCCACGTTGATGTAACACGTGGCTTGGCATTGTGTTGCTGAAATATGCAGGGGCGTCCATGGTAACGTTGCTTGGATGGCAACATATGTTGCTACAAAACCTGTATGTACCTTTCAGCATTAATGGCGCCTTCACAGACATGTAAGTTACCCATGTCTTGGGCACTAATACACCCCCATACCATCACAGATGCTGGCTTTTCAACTTTGCGCCTATAACAATCCGGATGGTTCTTTTCCTCTTTGGTCCGGAGGACACGACATCCACAGTTTCCAAAAACAATTTGAAATGTGGACTCGTCAGACCACAGAACACTTTTCCACTTTGTATCAGTCCATCTTAGATGAGCTCAGGCCCAGCAAAGCCGACGGCGTTTCTGGGTGTTGTTGATAAACGGTTTCCACCTTGCATAGCAGAGTTTTTACTTGCACTTACAGATGCAGCGACCAACTGTAGTTACGGACAGTGGGTTTCGGAAGTGTTCCTGAGCCCATGTGGTGATATCCTTTACACACTGATGTCGTTTGTTGATGCAGTACAGCCTGAGGGATCGAAGGTCACGGGCTTAGCTGCTTACGTGCAGTGATTTCTCCAGATTCTCTGAACCCTTTGATGATATTATGAACCGTAGATGGTGATATCCCTAAATTCCTTGCAATAGCTGGTTGAGAAAGGTTTTTCTTAAAACTATTCAACAATTTGCTCACGCATTTGTTGACATCGCCCCATCTTTGTTTGTGAATGACTGAGCATTTCATGGAATCTACTTTTATACCCAATCATGGCACCCACCTGTTCCCAATTTGCCTGTTCACCTGTGGGATGTTCCAAATAAGTGTTTGATGAGCATTCCTCAACTTTATCAGTATTTATTGCCACCTTTCCCAACTTCTTTGTCACGTGTTGCTGGCATCAAATTCTTAAGTTAATGACTATTTGCAAAAAAAAAAAAGTTTATCAGTTTGAACATCAAATATGTTGTCTTTGTAGCATATTCAATTGAATATGGGTTGAAAATGATTTGCAAATCATTGTATTCCGTTTATATTTACATCTAACACAATTTCCCAACTCATATGGAAACTGGGTTTGTAACTTAAATTCATACATGTAGCTCTAATCATTAGGTTGCACATTAGAATAACAAGAAAAAGAAGGGATTTATTTGCTTTCATAAAAACATTATCATAATGACATGATGATATAATAAATGGGTCCAAAAAGTATTTGATAAAGTTGTTATTAAATACTTTTTGGTCCCATTTGGTTTTAACAAAATAAATCAAGTATTGTGAGTGTATCTTACCTTTCTGTACTTGTATCTGAAGCAGCAATAGCTATCCTCCATGAAAACCTACTTTGTATGATCACATTCATTTTGTCTTAAAGTCCAGTTTAGAGAAGTATTTCATATTGGACACAGTATATAATCCTCCATATTGGCAGACGCATTCATTTTATTTAATGTTATTGCAAGCAATTAAACAATATTTTTGCATCTGACTAAACACACCCACAAACGCTGGTTTACTCTAATAAAAATGCCATGTTTGTTATAAATACAGTTTTGAAAAAAAAGGCTGGCTTCCGCCGGAGAGACAGACGTGTCTGCTCGCACTTCTCCCAGTGTGGCGAGTCAGAGTACTGCTAGCTTGTTGTCACTGATTCTGCAGCAGAGTAGTCGCAAGAATGATCCCTGGGATCACTAGCGCCCTCCCTCACCATGAGGCGGGATAACTGTGAGCCTCACCCAGTGCGTCTTCGCAGCAGTTTTATGATTGCTCAGCACAAGAAATACGTTACACACATACAGTTGTTGACAAAATACACTGTTCATTATATACCTCAGCTAACTAAACTATGGAAATGTATAATATAATTCATATAGCAATACGGTCTCACTGCACAGCAGGCCAGCAGTTAGCCGAGTCATTGCGCAATCCATGGTGAGGCTCAACTGGCTGCTGACTCACCGCAAGTCTCTTCTCAGTATTTGAACGGCAAATGTGAACATTCAGCGATTTTGAATACAAATAATCTAAAACTGGTGAAGTTAAATGGAAACTAACTTTATAGTATAATCACTGGATACATATAACAATTTAATTTTTTCTTTTTACATTTTTTTTCTTTCCATGATGGCACGTGAGGCCCCGCCATACCTGCCTCCCCTGACTGCACGTCACTGATATATTGTTATCTCGTGGGTTGCCACTTGAATAGCCCTGATGTAGTGAAATAAAATTCACTGCTGTTGTTCTGCAATGATGGATTTACATTCTAATACAAGTCGCCAAACACAGTCACACACGAAAGAGTAACGCTATTCACGTATTTATTATTCTCTCTCTTTCTATTATACCAGACTTTTCCCCTTGGTCGTCACACTCTTTGGAATACGGGACTGAACAGCACAATCAAAATCATTTATTCATTTGACCTCACAAGGAAAGATAAACAGTGGCTAATAAGTGACAGACTTAAGACTAAAGTGTTTAATTTCAACCTTGCCCTACATTGGGAAAAAAACAAAACAAATAAAAAAAACAACAAACACGGACAAGGCAGAAATACTCATGGCTAATTATGTCTTAGCAGTTATCCAGATTATTTAGACTATGCCCACGCCAACACGGAAATTTAGAAAATGCAATTTTTTTCTATGCGTTTTGGCCTTTTGTCCATACGGAAACATACAGGGTCTTGTTTTTAATAAGTGAGCTTTTATCGGAAATTCCAACCAGCGTAAGGACATCAAAAAACTCTGGCTTCAGCGCTTTTGCATTGCAGGTAAAACAGTTGTTTCTCTTGAGACATAATACATACAGGTATATGACATTATCTCATGTTTTCAAATCTTATTTAAAAACGGAACACCAGTAATAAAGTTATTGACTTACAGGTATTGATTTTATTTTTTTGGCCTATGCGACACGTGCATGACGCAGAGGTGGATTAAATACTTGAATAAGCACTGATTTTGGTTGCTTTTTCAGGCTTCTGACAGCTGGCAAATGTGTTCTTATGTGGATATAACTTTTTCACAACTCCACTTGAGTGGTTGGATATTTTTTGGGGGGAAATGTGCTTTTTTTATGTCCTTGTGGACATGAACTTGAATGTTGGGATGGACAGGAGCATGGACTTTAAAAAGCAATACAGTACTGACAAAGACCACCTCTTGAGAGCTCTCTAGTACTTTGAAGGCAACTCAAGCCTTCATTTAAAAAGCTCTATCATTTCCTCCACTCATGGAGTCAGATCCAAAGTTTATCCAGTCCATAAATAACATGACAAAAATAGAAATATGCTTTTAGATGTCATCATACATGATGTGTGATTTGTACAAGAATTTAAGACAAATCTGTTAACATCTGACACCTGGAAGTATTTGAAGAACCCCACTGAAGGACCTTACAGTCTTGAGCAATTTGGTTAGGGTTGCAACATGGCAGGAACCAAGCACAAATGTAACATTTGTCAGGTATTTCATTCAAAACATAATGAGCTTGTTCTGTTGCAAATAGTAGCAGGTGCTCATGAGCCGATCCTACCTCTCACGCTTGGTCAAGCAAGCTTTCAGGATCACATCTTTACATGATGATGGGAAAATGGTTGGGGATGTTTGTGTTTTTTTTATTGAATTTATCCATGAGCATCAAGGCTTTGACGGCTGGATCGGCAGCAGGCTGCCAAATTTGAAGTGCTGGATCACTGGAAACTTCTCCAAACACTGGAAGTGGGTGCAGAAAGAATGTGTAGTCAATAATATTTTACAGTAAACATGATACAGTTAGACTTGAAAAACAAGTAGGGTTTAATTATGCACGAGAATGTTATTTTGGTTCAGTTGGCTTTTCTCAAAAAACAACTACAAATATACAGGATGTACTTGGATATATAAAATACACATATAATGTAATGATTTACCATTTAATTATTTATTATTGCATACAATTATTAATTGAATAATTCATTATATATTTATATTACATATGAATAAAATTACTATTTTATTAGTATTCAGGGTATCCCCTACATCAGGGGTGTCAAACTCAAATACAGACTGGGACAAAATTTAAAACTGAACAAAGCCGCGGGCCAAGGTTGAACAAATTAACCTTTTATTAGGGACCCAAACAAGTTTTGCATTGAATATTGAACAAGCAAGGCTTATATAACTTTATAGTGACATGCAAAATCGAGTTTAAAATAATAATAATAATAATTCAAAAATATCAATGGCATATCAAATACAATTTAAATAATAATTGAATGCCTCTTTTCTATTTGCAGCCTTCTGAGGTAAATATCAACATTAACTTTTTCCACAGGCTAATAAATTTTAAAATAAAATAATAATGAATAAACCAACCATTCAGGACTTTAAATTGCTCAGTTTGCAACACACTGATCTAATCTGATGTGCCCAAGCCAGATACCTGGCATCTTTTCTTGGATGCTAGTTCATTAATGTCGGGGCTCAGGCTTTGAGCTGAGGCAACCTTCATTATCAAACTAAGGTGTTCATCAGTCATCATATCTCGTAGTCCACCCGGACCACAGTCTTGGGGGCGTCCCTTAAAGGCACTGGCTTTAACGTCCTCTACGAGCTGTCGTCACGTCCGCTTTTCATCCATTCTAACAACGTGCCGGCACAGTCACAAGACATGTGCGGCTTCTGTACGCATACACACGTGAATGCAACGCATACTTGATCAACAGCGATACAGGTTACACTGAGGGTGGCCGTATAAACAACTTTAACACTGTTAGAAATATATGCCACACTGTGAATCCACACCAAACAAGAATGACAAACACATTTCGGTAGAACATCCGCACTGTAACACAACATAAACACAACAGAACAAATACCCAGAACCCTTCGCAGCACTAACTCTTCCGGGACGCTACAAAATACACCCCCCCGCTACCACCAAACACCGTCCTCCACCCCCACACACACACCTTGTAGCGTCCCGGAAATTTTGGCCCGCGGGCCAGAGTTTGACACCCATGCCCTACATCATGTAATTAATCGTGATGCCCGCCAGAGCAAAATAAAAGCCGCCACACCTTAAAATTTTGGGTTTTCTATGTGAACATTTTTTTAAGTAATATAATGTATGAATGGATATTATTTGAACACTATGGACTAGTGATGCTCAGAAAATTTGGCTGATGAAAAATACTTTTACCACCAAAACAGCACTGCCAAAACCCAATGTTGTGATGATGTAAGCAATACGAACAGGATTATCTGAAAAGGAGGCAGCAGGTGTGCGATGTGGATGTACTTAAATATCTCTGGGATGTACCTGTGGACAGCGAGCTACAAAATGTGCAATGTGCAAATTTTAAGAGGACAGTGGCACTCTATCAAGGAGAGAAAGTGCAGTTGGAGCGGCTAAAGCAGCAGCACGAAGCAAGTGTGACATAAGACTCACTGCAGCCCTAACTGTTAGTCGCAACATTGAGTAAAGAGTCTCTAAATAAGAGTACAGTCTCCAAAAATACCAGAAAAAGATGCTAGTCATTTTAAATTAAAAAAAAAGTCACTCAAAGGTTTGGAGAAATCTCAAAAAACTTAAAAAAAAAATCTCAAAGTGCATTGTACAAAAAGCAGTAGCAATTAAAAAATTTAGAAAAACGATATAAAAAATATAAATGTTCATAATAATTAATAACACAGATTTGATTTGACTTGGTAGACTGTGCTCTCTTTGTTCAATTGCCGTCATATTGACCACGCCCCCACCGCCACAGGTATGTTGGCAATCTGGGACAAACCCTGCCATTAATTAATTCAATAATAAATAAAAAAAGATACATATATATATATATATATATATATATATATATACTGTAAGAGATGAAATAGTCTTGTGATTTTTTTTCCCCACACATACATATATATATATATATATATATATATATACATACATACACGTATATACACTCACACACACACACACACACACACACACACACACACACACACACACACACACACACACACACACACACACACACACACACACACACACACACACACACACACACACATATATACACGTATATACACACATATATCTATCCATTGTCTACCGCTTGTCCCATTCGGGGTCGCGGGGGTGCTGGAGCCTATCTCAGCTGCATTCGGATGGAAGGTGTACACATATATACATATACATACCTTCTAAAAACAAGTTGCAACATTATGAGAGCCATCTCCATGGAATGGGTTAAGCAAAAAAATGTCTGTACTAACATGATACAGTTTAAGAAACTGTTCAAACTCAAACATCGGGCTTCCCGTACAGGGATTAAGACTTAGTTCTAGACTAAATCATATTTTTCACTAGGATTTACTGACATGGATTACAATTGTATGAGACTTGTCCCAGTCTTAAATTAAATAATCTAATTTCATGAAGGGAGACTAGAACAAATTCAGATGAAAATGGAGAGATAAATTAAAAGATGTCCAGGTGCAGGCTTAATAGAATGCATTCATTATACATATCTCAGCAGTTTTCAGTCTCTGAGATGGTTGCTATATAAATGACCAATTTGCTTCAATGTACAAAAGTGACCACTTTGACTAAATTAGCAATACTTGCAATACCATGCACACAATATTAACCAACATTTATACAATAATAGAAACGGGTACTGAATTTGGTACTTACTGACTGAATTATATCGATACAGCCGAGTACCGATTCACATACAATCACACAATACCAATTATCGATATCTCGGTTGGATGTGACGTCATGTCTGGTTGCAAACTCGGCACTGGCTCAAGCACTTGGCGGGCAAACAGACGTATTCGTACTTCAACTACGTTCGATCTGTACTTTTTTGGTTGTTTGAGGAAAACAACTTTATTTCAAAAATCTTTATTTTGCCATTCTGCAAAAACTGTATTTTGCAGTAAACAAAGTATCAGTGGTATACTAAATTCACAAGACTTTTTGTAAGTTAACAGTAATTTACAAAAAACTCCCAAACCTCCTAATTCCCGAGAGGTCCCCTTTAGATTAAGGAGGCCCTCTACACAAGTGCTTCTTACCCGTGGTTTAGCAGCGGGATGCACCATCACACCTGAATGGCAAGCAGTGACCCAAATTGTGGACATGTAATAACTCAAATACCTTAAAGGTTCCCTATCATGCAAAACCAACTTTTCTTACCTAGTGGTACCTGATTATGTGTATTTGGGCTCTGCATAAGTCCCCAAACATTTGAAATCCAATTGTGGAGGTATGCAGATATATTTATAAAAAAATCTTCACTTCCTTAAAACTTCCTCCAAACTGTCTATTTGGAATTTTGTTCAAGTGTGACATTTTGTTTAAGTGTTACATCAGCGGATTATCCACTTTGAGTAGAAATATACCCAAACATCTTTGCGCATCAGCCTTTTTCAATTTACGTACAACTGGTTGTGACACAACATAATCTCCACGATGAAACTCAATAAAGAAAAATGGTCTTTTGTTAGTTTGCTTTAACCAGCACCATCTGAAGTAAAAAGTGCATTACTTTTAACTTTTATGATTCGCGACAATGTGCCTTCAACTGTGAGGAAATCCTGCTTCACCCACAAAGATGGATTTTCTGAAAAACTACTTTTAATGGCGGATTCAGTGACTACTATCTAGTGTAACTCAGGGCTTTTGAATTATTTTCTGTTGCGCCTCCCCCCTCGGAAGAAGAAAACAGTAGTATAATTTGCCTCTAAAATTGTTATAAGTATACCTTTGCATAAAATTGTATCCTTATAAACATTAAAGAAAAAGAAAGATTTATCGACCAACTTACTACAAACAATACCTTTATTAACATTGTTTTCTAGTCAAACATAAAATATTGAGAGTGCATCAATTTACCAGGAATACAAATAAATAAATCCATATTTAAATATACAAATTATTTGACTGACTCGAACTATTTATTACTGAAAAGTAAAATTAAAAAACTTTAAAAATAAAAATACATGGATCAGCTACATTAACTCAGGAGCACTTTAATCTACAATACAAAATGATTAAAACAAATACTGATTTTTTTATTTTTTAATCAAAATGAGGAAGTCAGCATTATTGGCTACAGTGAACATGCTTTGTAGTGCACAGCTTTTCGAAACAGGGTTTGAAACATGATACTGCGTGATACTGATAAAGCATCGCACCGTGCCTCCACTGCACTATTTGAGAAAAACTGGTGTAACTGTACTTTTTGTCGATGCTAAAGGGTGTCATTTCAAAATCAAACGGTGCCATATTTTGAGACCTTCGTTGCACATGACGTCATGTCCGGTTGCAGATTTGGCATGAATCAAACATTTGGCGGGCAAACAACCACTAATGCAGCACTCAGACGGACTGAGTTTGACTGCTTTTAGGTAATGTTGCAATTTCAATGCCAAGAAAGAAACTATGCCTGATAGAAAACACTCAAATGTAAAATAAGGCTACACTTTTCAAAATGTGCTAGCTGAAAGCTAGTACCGTATTTTCCGCACCATAAGCCGCCCCGTGTTATAAGCCGCGCCTTCAATGAACGGCATATTTCAAAACTTTGTCCACCTATAAGCCGCCCCGTGTTATAAGCCGCATCTAACTGCGCTACAGGGAATGTCAAAAAAACAGTCAGATAGGTCAGTTAAACTTTAATAATATATTAAAAACCAGCGTTCTAACAACTCTGTCCACTCCCAAAATGTACGGTAATGTGCAAATGTGCAATCACAAACATAGTAAAATTCAAAATAGTGCAGAGCAATAGCAATAACTTAATGTTGCTCGAACGTTAATGTCACAACACACAAAATAAACATAACACTCACTTTCTGAAGTTATTCTTCATTCATAAATCCCTCGAATTCTTCTCCTACGGTGTCCGAATTAAAAAGTTGGGCGAATAGGGGATCCAAAATGGCCGGCTCCGTCTCGTCGAAGTCATCAGAGTCAGTGTCGCTGTTGTTTTTCCAGCAGTTCCGTGAATCCTGCCTTCCGGAAAGCTCGGACCACAGTTGAGACCGAAATATCCGCCCAGGCATTTACGATCCACTGGCAGATGTTGGCGTATGTCGTCCGGCGCTGTCTCCCTGTCTTAGTGAATGTGTGTTCGCCTTCGGTCATCCATTGTTCCCACGCCGTTCGCAGTCATGCTTTAAATGCCTTGTTGACACCAATATCGAGCGGTTGGAGTTCTTTGGTTAATCCACCCGGAATGACGGCGAGTGTTGTATTTGTGTGCTTCACTTGTTTTTTGACACCATCTGTGATGTGGGCGCGCATGGAGTCGTATATCAACATGGACGGAGCTGCGTGAAAAAAGCCACCCGGCCTCTTCGCGTAAACTTCCCTTAACCACTCGCTCATCTTTTCTTCATCCATCCATCCCTTCGAGTTAGCTTTTATGATGACGCCGGCTGGAAAGTTCTCTTTTGGCAAGGTCTTCCTTTTGAATATCACCATGGGTGGAAGTTTCTGGCCATTAGCATGGCAAGCTAGAACCACAGTGTGTCGCTTAGTAGGAGCCATTTTGTGGTCTTTACAGATGTAAACACACAAAGGAAATGAAACGTAATACCCGCGCGCTTCTTCTTCTATGGGGGCGGGTGCTTACCTTGGCGGTTGCTTACCGTAGAAGAAGAAGCACTTCCTCTTCTACGGGGAAAAAAGATGGCGGCTGTTTACCGTAGTTGCGAGACCTAAACTTTATGAAAATGAATCTTAATATTAATCCATATATAAAGCGCACCGGGTTATAAGCCGCACTGTCAGCTTTTGAGTAAATTTGTGGTTTTTAGGTGCGGCTAATAGTGCGGAAAATACGGTACACATTGGATTAACCATAGACGTGATACGGATTAGCGATTATCCGTGGCAATTTCAACACCTCCAAATTTGGTAATGTACAATTAAACAGCTAGTGTGTAACAAGTAACATACAGTATAAACACTTTTTAGGGCACAACAAAAGACTACATTCAGCTTAATGGCAAATACTACAGCATGACTTGGCAGCACACTGTAGCCTAGACACTATTGCTATCTAACATTTTGGAATTGCAACTGAATGCAAAGTCTACTATATAATATTTACAAAAGAGGCTTAGAAGTATACATTAATATATAACAACTGGACAGCCATTATTAAATACCATTATTAGCTCATTTTTAAATGTTAAATAAACAAGACAAATAATAATAATATTAATAAACAAATGAACATTTATTAACACCGAAAAATTGGTATCATTTGGTACCGGTATTGATTTCCAGGTACCGGGCATCAAATGTGAAAGGTACCCATCCACAGTACATGACGTTTTTACAATACAAACATAACTCGTTTTTAGTGTTCAGTAGCCCGTGTCACCTAAATAGACACTACGACCTTGTTTTTGAGAGTAGGAATATAGTGTTTATACAAGGGGGGTTTATAGAGTACAACCCTCGCCATCCTAACGGTTCAGTTAATTTTGTATACAGAAAGGAAACAAATAAAACATCTATCCATCCATTTTCTACCGCTTATTCCCTTTGGGGTCGCAGGAGCCTATCTCAGCTACAATCGGACGGAAGGCGGGGTACACCCTGGACAAGTCGCCGCCTCATCGCAGGGCCAACACAGATAGACAGACAACATTCACACTCACATTCACACACTAGGGCCAATTTAGTGTTGCCAATCAACCTATCCCCAGGTGCATGTCTTTGGAAGTGGGAGGAAGCCGGAGTACCCGGAGGGAACCCACGCAGTCACGGGGAGAACATGCACATATTATACAAAATTAATGAAATATGAACCAATTTATAAAAGGGGTGTCCAAATGTTTTCCACTGAGGCCCACATAGAGACAATTTGAAGGCTGTAACGGATACTTTTTGTACATCCAATATGTTGAAAGCAATGCAATGTATGTCCACATTTGTTAAGCTATGTAAACAGAACATCTTAGCAAATTAGTGTAACGTCTAATACGACATCTCATTCATAATAGTTTAATTACACTTTTTACCATATGCCGATGGCTAAACAATTGCCCCGCATTTTGGACACCCTTAATATACATGAGTTGATTTATATATTCTCTGTAGGAAAGTGCTTGGAAACATTCCAAGTGTGTGATTAAATGTATTTTTTTTAGTAGAGTACAACATTAATAGTTTCTATTTGAAATTCCAGTTTGTAAATCGGTTCCCCATCTCTACTGAACCTTGGGGCACACTTCTTTCATCTTATCTTTCGTATGTGTTTAGGTATTTCACCGGGAAGGCCAAATGTTTCACTTTAACAACGGAAGGGGGTGTTCAAGATCATGCTTCTCTTTAAGCACTATTGCTAGCCATGACTCCCGCTAGCTCAAGGCACTGTATTTGTCTTTGGAGTAGACGTGTGTCCCTCACTCAATGCAGACCGTGTGGGAAATTAGTACGCCTCTGTACCGAAACCAAATGTAGTACTCAAACATGTACCGTGTTTTTCGGACTATAAGGCACACTTTAAATCCTTTAATTTTCTCAAAAATCGACAGTGCGCCTTATAACCGGAATAATTCTGGTTGTGCTTACCCACCTCGAAGCAATTTTATTTGGTACAAGATGTAATGATAAGTGTGACCACTAGATGGTGTTCACACATAAGAGATACGTGTAGACTGCATTATGACGCAAGTAAACAACACCAAAACTTTAAATGTTCCACTGAAAATAAAGAACATTACACACGGTACTCAAAAATCAGTCAAAATGTTTTATTACGACTTTGAAGACGCACCGCTTGATGGATTGTCGGCCCATTACGGCTACCGTAGTCAGAGATAAAAGTATTACTATGGTGTGTGTATAAGGACCGCAAAATGGCACCATTAGCAGACATATTATCTGGCGTTTTGTGTCACAATATTATGCAAAACCAACTTTTCTTCTGGTACCTGCTGATGTGTATTTGAGATCTGCATAAGTCCTGAAAATTTGCGCAGGTCCGCCACTGTAGTCCGTGCTGATACCGTAGTCGATACGCTTCTTCTTTCTCACTATCTTCTTGTTATGGGGCATTCACCCTCTGCTGTTGCCATTTCTAATATAAAGTAGTGTAAAGTTCTAACTTATATCTCGCTATGGAAGCACTAAAAACTACCAGTGTAATGGGTTTACATAATTCACCCACAGAACTTTAGTTATTAGAGAGTTCGGGTCGGACGGTTTTTCACGGGACACATTTCTGGCGTTGTTGTTGCACTAGTGAGCCACGGACGAGGAGATGCTGCTCCGTTGTTGATTTAAGTAAAGTCTGAATGTCATTAAAACAGTTAGCTCCATCTTTTGACACTTCTTCCACTCCCAACCTTGCACGCTACAACAAAGATGACGGGGAGAAGACGCTCTTGAAGGTGAGCCACATAAATAAGACCGCCCACAAAACGGCGCATCCTGAAGCGACTGTCAGAAAGCGACTTGAAGATGGTCTGTAAAACATAATCTATGCAACATTTTGACGAAGGAACCACCATTACATGATATGGAGACCACGAGGAAATGTTTTAAATTGAGAAAAAAATCTAAAATGTAATTGCCAGTCACCCTCTGCATACCGTTACAGTCACCAGAGGAGCCTGTTCAGTGCTAGACTGCTTCATCCCAAGTGCAGGACTAATAGACTAAAAAACTCCTTTGTCCCACACGCCATCGGACTGTACAACTCCTCTCTGGGGGGCAAGGGGGTACTAGGATGACAGGGGATGCAAAACAATAACAATTGTTTTAATTTTATTGTATTGTTTTAAGTGCAATACATTTTCATAACATGGTCACTACTGCCTAGTTTCTCTTGTTATATTCTTATTTTTATTTTTATTGTTGCTTTTTATTTTTGTTCTTATTGTTATATTTTGTATTTTATTATATACCCCCTTATTTACTTTTTTAATTTGTTCTCAATTCTGTACACTGCTGCTGGAATTTTTATTTTCCTGAGGGAACCCTCCTGAAGGAATCAATAAAGTACTATATCTATCTATTTATCTATCTATCTTTAATGCGCCTTATAATCTGGTGCGCCCTATGGTCCAGAAAATACGGTAGGTTTTGAGTCTTTACAGGTTTTTGCAGGCATATGCTCGGTGTAAATGCTGACCCAGAAAGACAACTGGCGAAAGCAGGGGTGCAATGGATTGATAAGAACATAACAAAATAACAAAAAATTGGACATAAAACAAGACATACTTCCTGAATCTGTGAACTTTTCTAATCCACCCCAAGCCTATCTGCCACCATCTCAATCCAAATGTGTCATTTCATGCTTTTATAAGCATATTCATCACGCATCAGACAGCAAACGCTAGATCCTGCTTTCTCCAGGCAAACTCAAACTCTGCCCAAAAACCTTGTGTGGGGCCAGCAAAAGGGACTGAGGAATGCGAGTCTGCTGATGGTTGCTCCAGGCTTGGAGGAACGTTGGGAAGGAGGGAGGGGTGGATTTAATGAAGGGAATGGCAGAGGAGGGGGAGGGGGGACAGACAGCTTGGCCCCTCAGCTCTTTGGGAAGACTCGCAGGCTGCTCTGGAAAATACAGGATGTGGGCATGCAGGCGGGAGAAGGCTTACATCTTCACATACCCCACCCCCAACCGCCCACACACAAGCCCATGCACACACACACACACACACACACACACACACACACACACACACACACACACACACACACACACACACACACACACACACACACACACACACACACATTCTCACATTCTCTCCATTCCACTCTTAACCCTTTCATCTCTCTTCTAAAGCAGTCTCAGGTTTCTCTAAATTTCTTTTATAAAAATCTGAAATGTTAACCCAAGATACTCAACTAATGTTGAAGCAAAAACTAAGTTATTATTTTCTAAACAGATCAATAGTACATCTCCATAAGAACCAGTGTCCTTTGCAGCGGACATTCATTTTTGGTCTATTTATTTTGTCAGAGTTACACATCATTTTGGCAAAAAATAATAGTCCTGTTTTGCGAAACACAAATGTCCAATGCGGAGGTTGCTGATTGTCAGGAAGTTTTTCATTACTTTTGAAAAAGTCACTGCAATATCTGCAACCAGAAGCTACAGTACCAGTCTATGTATTTTGTTTCAGTACCAGTCTATGTATTTTGTTTCAGGCACAGGTTTGTCAACTGTCCATTATTCATACATCCTTTTTATTTTTTAATTTCTTGGATAAAATAAGTGTATTGGTTGGTTTATTAATAGATCTAGTTAATTTGGATATATCTGCCTTCATGGTCGAACAGCTTTACTTGTGACAACAAAAATAATGAAAAAAGGCAACTGCAAAACAGTGTTCATTCTGATTTATGTCATAATCCACTAAATTTTTTTAAACTGCCCTTTTTGTTTTGTTACATTACAACAACATTACCAAAGTGAAAATATTCTGTTGATAATTCAATGGGCGGAAATTTGTCTGCCTCCACACTATACAGGCAAAGCATCCAGCACCGTAATACTGTAACACACAGGTGTCAAACTCAAGGCCTGGGGGCCTGATCTGGCCCACCACATCGTTTTAAGTGGCCCTTGAAAGCCTGAAAAAAATATGAATCAATAAAGTACTTAATCTGTATTACTAAACGTATTAGTTTTTTCCATTTTGACAGAAAATTGCATGAAGAGTACTGCATAAGTTTGCATGTCATTTAAAATTAGAAACAAGATGGCCATGCAAAAAATATATTAACACAGGGCTGTCCAAAGTGCGGCCCACAGCTCCAGTTTTGTAGGCATATTGTTGAATAGAAAATAACAAAAAAATTGTAAAAAAAAAAAAGAAAAGAAACATTTGTTAGTTAAAGCGAAAAATAAATGTAACTCTAACTCAAGAAGGGGAGCCAGAGGGTGTGTTCCAACTATCGTGGGATCACACTCAGCCTTCCCGGTAAGGTCTATTCAGGTGTACTGGAGAGGAGGCTACGCCGGATAGTCGAACCTCGGATTCAGGAGGAACAGTGTGGTTTTTGTCATGGCCGTGGAACTATGGACCAGCTCTATACTCTCGGCAGGGTCCTTGAGGGTGCTTTGTGGACTTGGAAAAGGCATTCGACCGCGTACCCTGGGAAGTCCTGTGGGGAGTGCTCAGAGAGTATGGGGTATCGGACTGTCTGATTGTGGCGGTCCGCACCCTGTACGATCAGTGTCAGAGCTTGGTCCGCAATGCCGGCAGTAAGTCAGACACATTTCCAGTGAGGGTTGGACTCCGCCAAGGCTGCCATTTGTCACCGATTCTGTTCATAACTTTTATGGACAGAATTTCTAGGCGCAGTCAAGGCGTTGAGGGGATCTGGTTTGGTGGCTGCAGGATTAGGTCTCTGCTTTTTGCAGATGATGTGGTCCTGATGGTTTCATTTGGCCAGGATCTTCAGCTCTCACTGGATCGGTTCGCAGCCGAGTGTGAAGCGACTGGGATGAGAATCAGCACCTCCAAGTCCGAGTCCATGGTTCTCGCCCGGAAAAGGGTGGAGTGCCATCTACGGGTTGGGGAGGAGACCCTGCCCCAAGTGGAGGAGTTCAAGAACCTCGGAGTCTTTTTCACGAGTGAGGGAAGAGTGGATCGTGAGATCGACAGGCAGATCAGTGCGGCGTCTTTTGTAATGCGGACGCTGTATCGATCCATTGTGGTGAAGTAGGAGCTGACCTGGAAGGCAAAGCTCTCAATTTACCGGTCGATCTAGGTTCCCATCCTCACCTGTGGTCATGAGCTTTGGGTTATGACCGAAAGGACAAGATCATGGGTACAAGCAGCTGAAATGAGCTTCCTCCGCCGGGTGGAGGGGCTCTCCCTTAGAGATAGGGTGAGAAGCTCTGCCATCCGGGGGGAGCTCAAAGTAAAGCCGCTGCTCCTCCACATCGAGAGGAGCCAGATGAAGTGGTTCGGACATCTGGTCAGGATGCCACCCGAACGCCTCCCTAGGGAGGTGTTTAGGGCACGTCCGACCGGTAGGAGGCCACGGGGAAGACCCAGGACACTTTGGGAAGACTATGTCTCCCGGCTGGCCTGGGAACGCATTGGGATCCCTTGGAGGAGTGGACGAAGTGGCCGGGGAGAGGAAAGTCTGGGCTTCCCTGCTGAGGCTGCTGCCCCCGCGAGGCGACCTCGGATAAGTGGAAGAAGATGGATGGATGGATGAATGGACTAACTCAGGGGTGTCCAAACTTATTCCACTTAGTCAAAAGTCAAAGTATGTGGGGGGCATTTAATTTTATTTCAATTTCATAAAAAAAAAGATTAAAAAAAAGAGATATTATATATACAGTTTTTAAATACAAAACTTAGAGTCAGCTTTGTGTCACATTGTATTATTATTAGTAACGAATTCAGCCTTTACTCATTATATTACAGTTTTGTTTTTCCACTTTTAATGTTGTTTTTTTTACCCTTGTAATAATTAGTAATAGTGCACTTTGTCCCCTATAAAACAAAGCTGACACTACACTTTGTCTATAAATATATGTAATGTATGTTTTTAGCATTTTTCTTACAAAAGAAAATATATAAAAATAGCCTTCACATATTTTTAGTAAATTCTTTTAGTATGCGGCCCTTGATGGAAAAAGTTGGGACAACTGTGTATTAACATAAATTTCACAATTTTTTTGTTACAATAAAATGCTTGCCCCCTGACTTATGAATTCAAAAACAAGTACGTTATCCATCAATACGTGGAAAAAAAAGTAATCAAATGCATTGAGAATTGCGTAATATCATGAGATTATAGATTATAATTCATATATATTCACTGTAAATAGCGGCCCTCTGAGGGCCACCATAACTGCAATGTCGCCCTCAATGAAAACGAGTTTGACACCCCTGCTGTAACAGTAATCTACACAGTGGCATATTGTTTTATTTTCATGTTGCCGGTGCTTATCACTACAGGATAAGGGCGGCTCCTTTAAGAGAGTAAGGTGTTCATACATACATTCATACATTTCCATCCGTACATTGACATTTTGTATTATTCTTACAATCAATGGTGTTTCTCACATTTATCTAAGTTCTGGCACTGGTGCCACAGACATCAGTTGTGTGATCAGATGACTTTAACTGGTGTAATCACACGCATACATGAGACAGCTTTACGCGACACACAACACGTCACAATGTTGTGACTCCGCAACTATACGTGCAGTCTTACGTATTCTGGCAAACTGCCGGTCGCCCCTCCTCTCTTGACATCAGCAGTGAATACATGATGGAAAAAATCTTTAAAGGGGTCATACCAAGATTATTTTTCTACATTAAAAACACTTCCCTGCGGACTATATAACATGTAATGGTAGTTCTTCGGTCAAAATAGATTATGATTTACAAATCGTTTTCAAGATGCTTTCTGATTGTCTCTTCAGGATGCTCTGTTATGTGGGCGGGCTTATTTACGTGCCTCTACTTTGTTGGAGTTTTTAGCGATTCTATTGCAAGTCTACCGACAGATGAGTTAGAAGTTTATGTTACTTTATATTAGAAATGGCAACAGTGGAAGATACGTAGACGCGCGCAAGGCACTCTGGGTACATTTATCCCATATATATATGGATAATACAGTGACGTTTTTCCCAACCGGTGCCGTCACAGGTTGTGCAAATTCCAAACGAACTGTTTGGAGGTTGTATAAAAGAAGACAAGATTGCTACAAATATTTCCCGCAATGCTTCCACCATTTGATTTTCAATTTTCGGGACTTATGCAGATCCCAAATACACAAAAGCAGGTACCAATAGGAACAAAAAGTTGGTTTTGAATAATAGGGCCCCTTTAGAGTAATCTGCGCCAAGTTGGGTACATTTAAAGCACTGCTTGTAGGTCTCTTAGATACAGTAAACTCTATCTCTGACATCAAGGTGACAGTGCAAGCTCAGATTCTATAAAACTACGACAAATGGCTGTTAAGCGCCATATTACCTCTCATTATTCAGCTAGACTTATCGTAGCGGTGTGGTGTGTTTAGTGATAATCTGGAAACATGAACTCTAAGGCTCTTTGAACTAATAATGTATGCTAAAAATATATTTGGTTGTATGGCGACTTATTTTGCAGCCATATTCAATAAAAGAAGCACTAAAACTAAGATAAGAATAAAAAACAAGACACATTTTTTTGGTCGAAATTTGCACCTAAACCCGAGCCATACTGAAAATGGGGTATATAAAAACCCAAGTAAAATTGTATGCAGTCATGAGGTGAATGAACTGGAAAGTGAAAGAAGTACTCTCACCTCAGCCTTATACATTCGGATCAGGCCTTGGTTAACTTTGGACCAGGAAGGAACAGCACTGATGTTCCACAGCTGGTTGGAGTGCTCCGCAAATGGGCCGGTCTTCATCTGGAGAATTAAGGAATTTTTAAACAGAAAATGGAGGACAAAAAGATGAAATGTTGCAGGTAGAATATTAATGGCGCACTCATGCGAGGCCCATTTGTACCAGTATCCCCTCCTTAACTGCAAGTTTCTTGACTTTTTAGGTTTTTTCAAATTGTTCTAATTATTTATTATGTGCAAGGTGGCAGATGTCAGCAATTATTTGCAAGAGTGACATTAATTAAATTATATTACCAGTCTCACTAGGTTTTTTTATGCGATTGTTTGCGGCCAAAAATGCCTGATTTCCCAGCAGCTTTTTCAAACAGTTGCGCACAAGTTGCACAGGTTTGAGGTTAACTTTACATTTGCAAGCTTGGGCGCATGCACACACAGAAACCAGCAGTGAGTTTGACTGAGAAGTTGGTGACTTTGTGTCAGTGTTTTTATGTTTCTATACTTTTAAGTCATTGGTTTTATTCATCATTTTATGCTATGACTACATTAGAGTGCCCTTGGTGGTGGAAAAGGATACCCTCAACCCCAGGGGTACCCACACTTTGTCAGCAGGCGAGCTACTTTTCAAATGACCAGGTCGAGTTTATCTACCTCATACACGCACGCACGCACGCACGCACGCACGCAAAATGTCACCAAATCTGCTGGGTCAAAAGTATACACACAGCAACATACATTATCAATTTTGGTGATGTAGAAAAGTTACAATCAAATCAAATTAGCTTCATGGCATGGCCTCTTAACGTCATGTGCGTGATTATGATTGACAACACCTGTCGACTTCTCTGAGCCCATTTAAATAGGGCTCATGTGATGCAGTCATTAGACTCGGTTACAAATGCGACAATGGGAAAGTCAAAGGAACTCAGCACAGATCTGAAAAAACGAATCATTGACTTGAACAAGTCAAGAAAGTCACTTGGAGCGATTTCAAAACAGCTTAAGGTCCCAAGAGCAACTGTGCAGACAATTGTTTGTAAGTATGAAGTGCACGGCACAGTTTTGTCACTGCCACGATCAGGAAGAAAACGCAAGCTATCACCTGCTGCTGAGAGAAAATTGGTCAGCATGATCAATAGTCAACCGAGAACCACCAAAAAGCAGGTCTGCAATTAATTGGAAGCTGCTGGAACCCAGGTGTCAGTATCCACAGTCAAGCGTGTTTTGCATCGCCATGGACTGAGAGGCTACCATGCAGGAAGGAAGCCCTTGCTCCAGAAGTGACACCTTAAGGCTCGTCTTAAGTTTGCTGCTGATCACATGGACAAAGATAAGACCTTCTGGAGGAAAGTTCTGTGGTCAGATGAAACAAAAATTTAGCTGTTTGGCCACAATACCCAACAACATGTTTGGAGGAGAAAAGGTGAGGCCTTTAATCCCAGGAACACCATCCCTACCCTCAAGCATGGGGGTGGTAGTATTATGGTCTGGGCCTGTTTTTCTGCCAATGGAACTGGTGCTTTAGAGAGAGTAAATGAGACAATGAAAAAAAAGGATTACCTCCAAATTCTTCAGGACAACCTAAAATGATCAGCCCGGAGGTTGGGTCTTGGGCGCAGTTGGGTGTTCCAACAGGACCTTGACCCCAAACACACGTTAAAAGTGGTAAAGTAATGGCTAAATCAGGCTAGAATTAAGGTTTTAGAATGGCCTTCACAAAGTCCTGACTTAAACCACATTGAGAACATGTTGACAATGCTGAACAAAACAGCCATGTCAGAAAACCAACAAATTTAGCTTAACTGCACCAATTTTGTCATGAGGAGTGGTCAAAAATTCAACCAGAAGCTTGCCAGAAGCTTGTGGATGGCAACCAAAAGCGCCTTATTGCAGTGAAACTTGCCAAGGGACATGAAACTAAATATTAACATTGCTGTATTTATACTTTTGACCCAGCAGATTTGGTCACATTTGCAGTAGACCCATAATAAATTCATAAAAGAACTAAACTAAAGTATGTGCTCCAATCACTCTATCACAAAAAAATAAGAGTTGCAGAAATGATTGGCAACTCAAGACAGCCATGACATTATGTTTTTTACAAGTGTATGTAAACTTTTGACCACGACTGTGTGTGTGTGTGTGTATATATATATATATATATATATATATATATATATATATATATATATATATATATATATTCATTTATTCAAACAGACATTTTTGTTAACATGTTAAAGGTGTCTAATACAAATAAAAGCATGTTTAACAAGTAGACAAAAATATACGTTTGTGTATTACCTGATTCTAATGGCTTGCATTGATTGGAATCAGACAGGATTCACAGTCGTGCTGATAACTTACAATTGTGACTTACAACTAACTTACAATTGAATTTACATTGTGGAGGAGAAAAAACATACTCTTTTTTGTCCAATACAACATGAAAGTGGTTAGTTTTTGGCATCTTATTCGTCCATATTCCATTCTTGTTTTTATACACTTTACAAAAAATACATTGACGGCAAACTACGTAGCTTGCTAGCTTGTGTGTGTTAGCTTTCTGAGACTTCTATTTTGTTAGCGCAGGCAGGATTGCCATTGCCATTTTGCCCGTCGTTTTTTTCTTAGTACTGAGCTCGCAGCAGCCAGCGTCATCTCACAAGAACCTAGGGTGCCGTGAATGTCAATCAAATGATGAAAGTGACGTCATAGTGAAGATTGATGATCGCTAATTTTTAGGTGTATTTTTTTAATGCCTGGCTGGCAATCGACTGACACACCCTCCGCTATCGACCGGTAGCTCGCGATCGACCTAATGGGCACCCTGTCGTTATGCGGAAATTTTTTCACCTGTTGCAGCTCGTGTGAGAGGCATAACGGTGCTACCAGCGTTTTTAAGTGTATCTACAGCTGTGAGGGTGAGAAAGGGAGGCAAACGGGCGGTGTCATGTTGCGGCCGAAAAAACGATGTCTCTATCGTTTCCCCTGCCCTCTTTGATGCAAGCCAACGTTCAGAAACTTGACAAATTCAAGGAAAACGTACAATATCAGAAAGACTTCAAAGAATTCGAGGTCCTGGCATTAACCGAATTGTGGCTTACGGAGAGCAACGAGGACGATGACCTGGCCCTAAACGGTTTTGGAGTATCTTTCCGGATGGACAAGACATGCTGAGGAAACGGGGACATGTCGGGGCGGGGGGAAATGTACAGTATGTCCTTATGTGACTGTCAGAGAACAAATTTGCAATAAGGACGTCGAAATCATTTCTGTATCGTTACGTCCATTTACCTTCCTCGGGAGTTTCTGCAACTTATAACTATGGTGTATATACATCCTAAACCTGATTCTTCCTGTTAATCTGTTTTCAGGTGATGCAAAAACTGCTGTCAATCTCGCCCGGCGATCCTAATTTTATTTTAGGAGGTTTTAACAATGTTTCTGATAAAAATACGATTAGGAACGTTTATCAATATGTGTCCTGCCCAATGGAATGGGTTCAAGAAACGACACCTACAAAAATCTCCCTTTGGCCCCGCGGACCCTAACTGTGTGCACTTTATTATTAAAAGAGAGCTGAGGACAGAAATCTCAAAGGCAAAATAGAAATACAAAATCTAAGCTAGAGGATAAGATGGTTACAAATAACATTGGCTCTGCTTAGTCTAGTATGAAAACCATAGCAGGCCTCCAAAGCTCAGAGTAGTCAGATGAGTATAGATCGCTTAAACTCAGACACTGAGCTTACAATTGCTCTAAATCGATTTTACAGTTGTTTTAACAACAAGCATGATTTTAATGAGGTCCAAGAGCAGAGGCATGAAGTGATGGATGACAATCATTTTAATATAGACCTTAGAGAAGTGGAAAATGACTTTTTCCTCAGTTAAATTAGAGAAGAGTCATGGCCCAGACAACATATGTGGACGCTTACTCAAATATTGTGCCTGAGACCTAAACCCTATCTTTCAATAAGTCTTTATAGTCACATGTCCCTGCAATCTGGAATGATACGGTAGTAGTCCCCATCCCTAAGGCAAGCTGCCTTGAGGTTCTAAACGATCCAAGACAAGTGTCTCTCTCATCAAAATTTCTGAAATCCTTTGAGACTTGTCAAAGCCGAGATTCTGACAGTAGCAGGGTAGAAACTAGATCCAATTCAGACCAAATAGAGGGGTAGAGGATGCTACAGATACCCTACCGTACCAGACTGTCAAACATGTTGAGCAAGTCGGGTCAAGCGCCAGACTTTTATGTACTGATTTCTCAGTGGCCTTCAACTAATGTAGCCCCACATTTTAGCAAAGCAGCTCCTACAACAGTTTGGCCTGAGAATGAATATTGTGGGTTGGTCCCTTGACTTCCTAACTAATAAGAGGCAGAATGTAAGTGGGATAATGGAGCACTATCCGATAAAGTCTGCTCTTCGATTTTAAAAAGCAAGCCCTGCCACATGACGTCACATACACCAAGAGTCAGACTGTTGAACTTGTTCAATCTTACAAGTCTCTCGGTTCAATCATAGACCCTAGTTACCTTTGATGACAATTGTGAAGCTGTGTGTAAGAAGGGACACCAGAGTCATTTCTGTTTAAGGAAACTGTCACTTTCCTATTGACAGGTCACTGATGAAGCTGATCCCCAATGCTTTTATTGAGTCTGTCCTCATGTTCTGTATAGTGACATGGTTTGATAACCTGTCTTTAAAGAGCAGAAAGTCACTGAGCCAGGTCTTCAAAAGGGCTAGCTAGACTAGCGGTGAGAAACAGTCACCGCCTAACCCAGAAGCCCAGTATATAAAACAGCTGCAGCGTCTCATTGGTTCCATCTTTGTGGACACGTCTCACCCAATGTACCTACTCCTACCATCTGGCCGCAGGTACAGCGTTCCTAGGACCAAAACTAAAAGACATAGGTCTAGTTTTGTCCCTGCAGCCAACATATATCTTAACAGAAATATAATTAGTGAATCCCTTGACAATAGTTGTGGCATTGACAGTGATGTTGATGATGTGGATGTTGATAAAGTCGAAAATAATATGAGGAATGCCACTTTATGCCATGAACTTAGGTGGGGCTGGGCGATATGGAAAAAAAAAGCTTTTTTCATATCATCCAATTTCGATTAATATTAAAAAAAAATTTAAAGGCGGATTGGCCCGTGCAGAATTATACAGAGTACCTTTGCATACCCGCTACTTACTACTGCAATATTTTGTACCAGACATTTCCGCAATGTTTGATCAATGTAATATATGCTAACAACTGTCATTTTTTTCATATATATGATTGTGTTAACTAGAGGTGCAACGGTACAGGTAACCCACGCTATAGTCCGTACCTCGGTTTTAAAGGGCCACAATTTCGCTTCTTTTTTGGTACGTTTTGTGGGGGTAAAGAGAACAACTTTTTTTACTCTCAAAGTTCTAATGGTATTTTTCTTGTCATCACAAACTTAATGCTGCATTAAACAATGTATCAGTGGTGTACTGAATACTATACTATACTACGTTAACTTTTACTAAACAACACTTTAAAATGGTAAAAAATATTATCTGCATTGATTACTTGTATACATCAGTACTTCTCACCATTGCTTGGGCAAAAGGCAAGCAGTGACCTAGATTGTAGAGTTTTATTAAACTCAAATATAGTAGCTTATATTTAATGAAAGTACATTAAAGTGTAGTTTGAATTTGATGTACTGTAAAAAATTGTTTACCAACACATAACACACATTTGATGACTATTTCAGGAACATTTTTTTATCCACAAACTCACAAATTATTTGAACATGAGTGTCTACAGTTTTTTTTAGTACATGTTATATCAGAAGAGTTGAAACAGAGCAAACACAAAGTCTGAATCTAAAATATTTAGATTAAAAAAAAAAAGTTTTTGATTAAATCAGAGGCATGTTTATTTTCCCAGGCAAGACCAATCACATTCTGTGCCTGCCTGCGAGTCCACATTTAGGGCAGGATTACAACTTGAGATGCAGCAGACAAGTGGGAGTAAAGCCTGTCATTAAAGTTGCTGCTCCTTCTAAATGTTGTGCTTCAACTTCTATACTATTGTTAGTCACATTTCTTTATTTTGTTCTTCTGAACTCCACTTCCAACTGTGTAAGGGGGAAGTGGCACAAAACTGATTGACATTAATAACCGTGACAAGCCTGACTTTCGTGACAGAGGACAGAGATGTTCGCGCACCCACGGACACAAACACACGCTCACATTAACAGACACACACAGGACAACGTCAATAAAGACAGATTGTTCCATGTGGGGTTATACCAAGCATCGTTGCTTCCCCTACTGTTTCCTACTGCGCTATTTTCTAAAACACATGTCCGCCATGTTTGATTGAGGTAATATCGTATAATCGCCCAGCCCTACTTTGAAGGTAGCCACTTTATATATTAATGTACTTTATGAGGTAAGCATGGAATTATGACAGGTATGATGACAAATTGTGTAGCTATTTTACTGTTATTTATTACGGTATAATGTTTTGTGTAAATGTCTCACTGCGAGCCAAATTTACCTGCAGGTACGAATGAAGAAATCTAATCTAATCAAAAATGCTGCCTCTCCTTTTCATTTGTTTATTTTTTAGTTTATTAGACTGATTATAATCCCTCAAGGAGAAATTTAATTTTCACTCAACTGCATGACTTGAGAGATCAAGATGGCGCCTGTTACTGGCGGTGCCACAGCTCGTCTCCCGCTGTGTCGATTTTTAATGATTATTTTTACAACATATGTGATCATATCAACCCAAAACACCAATGGATGTGTCTTGGCTTTACGGACTTATGATCGGGACTCTTTGTTTAGTATCAGAGAGTCAATGGAGAGCTTGTTTGATACAAGGGACAGGAACAAGCAATCGTTCCCTCCTTTTATAATTGATCGCGATGCACCAGAATACTGGCTGCTATGTCAGGCGCCGGGCAAGGTCCGCAAAAAATTGAAGAAAAGAGGCTCGTGGTCCGGTATCCAGGTCAAGCGAAAGCGTGTTGCAGCGCGTGTGGGGCTCCGCTGTCTTCGGCAGTCATAACTGCCATCATGCTTGACCCCTGCGCCAGATTCCTTTCCTCGATGTGTGCTGCCTGCTTGGACTACAAGTGTCCTGGACTCTCCACAGCGCTGGAGTTGTGATAAGGAGTTTACGTAGCCATCATATACTTCCGTATTTGTGCCGGCCAGCTGGAGTCCACATGACTGTTGGACGTGCCTTCGACCAATCCTGCTGCACAACACAGAAACTGCTTTTGTGACGTCATCCAAACTCCACTTTGGCCTGTTGAACGTTCAATTGCGAATAAATCCTTTTCATTGAACAATCTTTTCTCAAGAAAAAAAATGTATATTATGTGTCTTTCTGAGACATGGCAGAGAGAGGAAGAGTTTATTCATTCAAATGAACTCTGCCCAGCTGGCTGTTCTGCTGTCGGGAAGTCCCGCCCCTGTTGCCGTGGTGGTGGCCTGGCTTTTGTGCACAGGGATGAGTAGACATGCAAAGTGATCCAGTCCCAAGAATTCCCTTCGTTTGAATCGCAGATGGTCAAGGTGGGGTCGTCATCCCTCCTCCTGGCCCCGGTGCTGTCTTTTTAAAGGATTTTACTGACTTCTTGTCTTAAATAATTAAATTGGAACCGGTTTTGATTTTTGGGGATTTTAACCTTCATGTTGATGGCGGCTCATCTTGCTCCGCAATGGAACTTTTAAGATTAACTGAAACTTTTAATTTTGAGCAGCATGTATATGAGCCCACTTACCAAAAAGGCCATATTTTAGACTTAAGTTTAAACGCTTGGCGTAGACATTTTAAAAGTGTCTGTAAATGATGTCCACATGGGTGATCATAGTCTTTTTTGTTTGATCTGCACTTTAGTTCTGAGCCCAAGCCCTCAAAAGTAAGGTCTCAGAGGCGTGTTATCACTGCTAATACTGCAGACAGATTTTATGATATGTTTGATTCTCTTTTAGTCATGGACTGTCTCGATGTGGACGATTTCATTCACTGTTTTAACAATCACTGTGTGACAATTCTGGATCTGGTGGCTCCTGTTAAATCCAACTTGTTTACACAGAAAAAAGCATTCCCATGGATTAATGAATATATCCTAAGACTTAATAGACTATGTCGAAAGACTGAATGCCTGTGGAAATCCACTAACCTTGAGGTGCACAGGCTCCATCTCAGGGATCTTGTGTTATCCTACAATGAGATGGTTGAAAATGCCAGATCTGTCAACTAGTATAAATCCCAAAGTGTTGTTTGACACCATACATTTTCTTGTATGTCCTGCTGCTCCCGTTTTTTGCAAAGCTGACTACAGTGCCTTTTTGAGATTCTTCACCGACAAAATCAAGATAATTAAGGATAAAATCCCACCCCTTCCGTGTGGTACCCTTGCTGTCTTTGAGGCTGTCCCCAGCATGTGGTCCTCATTTAGGACTGTGGCGGCTGATATTTCAGCACTGGTGACCAAGATGAAGCCTTCTTCTTGTTCATCTGACGTCCTACAGAATCCTTATTGGGTCTTCCAAAAATATTTTGAGGAAATTGGCCCTTGTGTTACCAAAACGGAAAACCTCTCTTTGTCTAAGGGTGTGTTTCCCAATGCTTTATTTAAAGCAGGCGTCCCCAAACTTATTGACTCGGGGGGCCGCATTGGGTTAAAAAAATTTGGCTGGGGGCCGGGCTGTATGTATATATATATATATATATATATATATATATATATATATATATATATATATATATATATATATACACACACACATATTTATATATATATATATATATATATATATATATATATATATATATATATATATGTATATGTGTGTATATATACTGTACATATATACATTGTCTTTACAATCCGTTTTGTCATTTAACATCAATTAACATTGATGTTCATCAACATTTAACATTGTCACGTTATCGATGGGAAAATTCATTTTTAGACAGTATGATTGGCCTGAGCGGCTAGGAGACACCGAGAGTAACAAGCGGTAGAAAATGGATTAGAATGGAAAGATAAAAAAAAATTAAATAAAAATAAAAATACAAAAATAAAAATGTTTTAACCTGGGACTTCCCGTGGGCCGGATTTTGGATGCTGGGGGGCCGGATCCGGCCCGCGGGCCGTAGTTTGGGGACCCCTGCTTTAAAGCATGCCATAGTGGAGCCATTACTGTGAAAAAGCAGGCTTAGACTGATCGAAATACTTTTAGGCCCATTTCCAGGCTCTCGGTTCCTGTCTAAGATTTTTGAGAAGGCGGTCTGTGAACAGCTGACATTTTTTCTCGACCTAAGTAACATACATACCGTATTTTTCGGAGTAAAAGTCGCTCCGGAGTATAAGTCGCACCGGCCGAAAATGCACAATAAAGAAGGAAAAAAACATATAAGTCGCACTGGAGTATAAGTCACATTTTTGGGGAAATTTATTTGATAAAACCCAACACCAACAATAGACATTTGAAAGGCAATTCAAAATAAAGAATAATGAAAAACAGGCTGAATAAGTGTATGTTATATGACGCATAAATAACCAACTGAGAACGTGCCTGGTATGTTAACGTAACATATTATGGTAAGAGTCATTCAAATAACTATAGCATATAGAACATGCTATACGTTTACCAAACAATCTGTCACTCCTAATCGCTAAATCCCATGAAATCTTATACTGTTTGTCTAGTCTCTTACGTGAATGTGCTAAATAATATTATTTGATATTTTACGGTAATGTGTTAATAATTTCACACATAAGTCGCTCCTGAGTAAAAGTCGCACCCCCGGCCAAACTATGAAAAAAACTGCGACTTATAGTCCGAAAAATACGGTAAGTCATTTCAGTCCGGTTGCCGTAAACAGCACTGTACGGAAATGGCCTTACTGGAAGTGTCCAGCGACATTATGATGTCTGCTGATTGTGGAAAATGCACTGTTCTGGTTCTCCCTGTCCTCAGCCTTCGGCACTGTTGACCATCAGGTTTTGCTGAGAAGACTAAGGGATCAAGAACTGTCAGGGTAAGTGGTTCTCTTCATATTTGTCTGGGCAAAGCTTTAGTGTTACAGCTAATCAAATAAGGTCTGGGTCAGCAGATTTGTTGTGTGGCATGCCTCAGGGTTCCATTTTGGGTTCCATATTATTTTTGCTGTATTTGAACCCTTTGGGAAATATCATTCAAAGGTTTAGTGATGTTTCTTTTCACTTTTTTGCTAATGGCATCCAGCTCTACTGCTCTTTTAAGCTGTCTGAGATCCAGAAGCTTAATTCCTTGCTTCACTGTGTAATGGACATAAAACAATGCCTAAGCAATAACTCTCTGCGGCTCAATGCAGACACTGGCTCAGGTGCAATAACACTGGTTATTGCACTTGATGATTCAATTCCAGGGATTAAACTTGGGAGTTATCTTAGACAGAAACATGTCATTAGTGCAACATTGTAAGCAGCTGATGAGGAACTGCTTCTTTCATTTAAGGAACATCTCTAAACTTAGGGAAACGGTGTCACAGAATGACAAAGCTCCTGGTTTTTCAGCAATTGAACATGCTAAAATTAGCAAAAAAGCACCATTTAAAGATGTTTTAGTGTTTAAAGAATTGAAAAATTATCAACAGAGTTTACATAAATACATACCCCATTCATCCAAGTGAATCACTATGTCTGTTTCAGTCACTATGTTATTTAGTCACTACAGTAATTACAACTTGTGTTCACATCCACTGGAACCACATGGATTAGCCTACTCTATACAGTATTTACAACCTTACTAGTGTTCACTTCGCAGCCACAGATCGTTCATCTCGTTATTTACATTATTTACACATAACTTTGGTTAATTCTTGTTCTGATGGCTCTGACATGAGCCATAATGGCACATTTCTGAGCAGCTTGCATTTTCCCTTTTTGTTTCTGCTTTAGTGGATTCTGCCTTGGATTTTATTGCCAATTTCTGTCTCTTTGACTCCCTCTCCACTTCTAACGGCTCCAAATGCAAAAATCATAAAGAGAACAAACAAAGTTTATTCTATTTGCTAACTTCCTTTATCTGAATAGCCATTTGTGATTTATAGCATGAAATAAATATTGTGCAGTCACGTTGTTTATGTTTCAAAATGATTCAACTATTCAATGTCAAAATATAAACAGTAGAAATAATGAAAAAACTGTCAGCTACTGTCTTGTTTTAAAACACCAGTGAAAATGAAATTTAGCATTTAGACAGACTATACTGTAGCAAAAGTCATCACATGTCTGCCACTATCATGTGTGTTCTTAAATGTGTAGTCCACGTCTTCCATGTCGAGAGCAGTTTTGATTTGGGCTTACATAGTAAACAACTGAAATGAATGTTTTGGGCATTGTTTTATCCAGAAGAATACATTCGTCCAAATGTGGCCAAGTAGACGCATTGAGGCTTTCCTGAACATTGTCTACATAGCTAAAAGAAATCTAAGGAAGAGAGAATCCCTCTGCCATCTTCCACTAGTTTTTTACATATATAAATCGCCCGCTTGAATATTCCTTCTTTTCCTCTCCGACTCTCTTGTCGTCATTTGGGGTGCGCATGCTGTTGTGATTTCCCTTCCTGGTTTGATGACCCGCTCTAGCTTGCCTCTGATTGGCATGTCTGTAATGTTTTGCCCTAATCTTAACCAATCGTGACATCATAGTAAACCAACCAACCAATCATGGATTTTCTTATACATAAATCAACCCAATCATCTTTGATGTTTCCTGTATATTTTGTCCCCCGCCCGTGGAGTTGCTTTGCTACATAGCTTCAATTCTTAAGTTAATAATTTTTAATGGAAAACCATAGTTTTTACCACTGGATTATCAAAAACCGTACTCATTACGGGAAAACCGCAGTCGTTGGCAGGTATGGCAAAGAGACGGATCAAGATTTTAACACACATTGCAGGTCAGAAAAAACAAAGAAAAACGGAAATTATTTTTTATATTTTTACAGAGATAAAAAAGACGGATTTCCGACTATAGACAGAAAAGTCACACGCCTGGTTTTTATATTGTGCTTTTATATTGCATATTGGCCTTTTATATTAAGTGTAATTTCTGATATTTTACATGTGTTGTGAATAATCTTGTGGCTTTTTTGTCTGTGAAAGGTGCTATGCAAATAAATGTTACTTACTTACATACTTATGCAGGAATGCAAGCAAACAACAATTAATCGATCAAATCAACTAATTCAATTAATAAAAGCTTGTATTCATATTCTGTTGTTTCAATTAATCGCTTTACGTGTAATTCATTAAACAAATTTAAATCCGGACCGCGTGGAGGGCTCGGATATTTAAATATGCGGGCAAAGTGTCTGGCCGCTGCAATAGACCACACGAGAGCGATTGTGTGTGTGTGCTGTGATCTGTGTGGCGGACAGTTTTTAAAAATATATTTTTATTTATGTACATGTTAAAAGTACAATTTCAATTTTGATGATGTGCATTCAAAAAAAAAATGAAGGTTACGGCAAGCAGAAAATAGTTTTTCAACTATTTTTCCTAAAATACGTATTGAGGCTATAAAGTGTGTTTTATTCGAATACTCGATTAATTGAACAAACTAATTGATGGATTACTCAATTAGTAAAATAATCAATAGCTGCAGCCCTAAAGCAGACTTATGTTGGCTCAAATGGTAGGGCGGCCGTCCTTCTGCCATCCCTGTCAGTGTCCTTGGGCAAGACACTTCACCCACCTTGCTCCTAGCTCCACTCACACTGGTGTATGAATGTGAATGAATGATTGGTGGCGGTCGGAGAGGCCGTAGGCATAAATTGTCAGCCACACTTTCGTCAGTCTACCCCAGGGCAGCTGTGCTACAAATGTAACTTACTACCATCAAGGTGTGAATGTAGAGTTAATGAATGATGGGTTCTCAGCTCTCACTGTAAAGCGCTTTAAGTGTCTGGAAAAGCTATATACACCTAATCCATTATTTTCATTATTATTATGTCAGAGATATCATATGTTAAGTGGAATCCGCATGTGTTTAGTGCTTTACTCAAGGGCACATTAGTCCCTTAGTCCAAATCTTTTGTGTCTTCTGCAGCAGGAACCTAAACTCAGACCCTCAAAACAATTTCCTACCTTTATTTTTTATCATGCTTTTCGCAAACATGCTGTTTGGGAGAGTTTACCATAAGACCCGCTGATGTGGTAGTCAGTGGTGGTCAGATCTATGGATATACTGGCTGAAATATGACACAAACACAACCAGAGGCTGCAGGGTGGAGGGGAAAAGAAGAGGCAATTTAAGTTGCCCTGTGTGATCTTGGACAATGTCTGGTCTTTGGCTAACACATGTTTTTTTTCAACAAAAGGCAAGAAGTATGTCAAAGAAATTTTAAATCCAAAACATTGGTATATCTGCAGAGGGTACAGCACACAATTTTTCGCATATCAGTATGCGGAGTAATATTATCTAGGAACCAGAGTATCTGATAGATTATTTCCTAAATGAATTGACTATTATTAAAAACATTTCTTTACTTGGGGTATAACAAAATAATCAACTCCCGATACAATACAAAATACAATACAGGGCTTATGATCCGATATGAAAAATGGGGAAAAAAATACCCAATTAAGATCTGTTTAACTATATTTTGTAGATGAAAAACAATTTGACAACACTTAGAGACAGTGAGTGTTTTGTTTCATAAAATATTTCACATATTCACTCATTTTTGATATAAGTTCATAAAGGGAAACTGCACTTTTTGGGGGAACTTTGCCTATTGATCACAATCGTTATGAGAGACATGACGATGGATGTTTTTTTTGCATTCTAAATATTAAATAAATGCAATCAAAAGTTTGCTTACAATGGAGCATATGGGAGCCGTTTAATTCCGCCAATAAAGCCCTTAACAAAACATCCAAACACCTCCATTGAGGTTGTATATACATGCTGTAAATATATACGTAATGTAGTAACGGGCACATTTATAATAACATTTAATTTTTACGTATTTTGACCATTTTAAGCATACGCGGCACATTAACTCCAAAAATGCATCACATTTGCTTTTTTTTCTTCATCACTGAGAACTGCTCACTGCAGACTTAGTGACAGCCAACAAACAGTAAAACATCACTGCTGTCATTAAGATGACTGCTGGGATGTTCATATATTCCCAATTAGATGAAATATGACTCATAATCCTTGCAGAGAAAAGAGGTGTGCGCGTCGTTCTCGCTATTTTCGGGTTCTAAATGGCTGTCAAAGTGTACCAACTTGTCAAAATACCTACTGAGACTTCTTTTGTCCAGGTGAGATACATAATTTATGATCTACAATAAACTTACAGAGAGCAAGGAAACGAGAAAGCAGCAGACTATTCGATGATGTCAACATCGGCACACATGGTCATGATCACGGCGCCACTATAAATAGTTTGCCTGCATTAGCGCTTATAAAAACAATATCCCTAGTGGTTAATATTCAAGTCACAAAATGTAAATTGTTTATTGTTGGCGTTTTTTCAATGGTTATTTTTTGGATTTTGTGGACGAAATATCAGACCTCCCATAGGCTCCACTGTAAGCAGACTTTTATTTACAAATTAGACTGCATTAAACAAAATCCATCCATTGTCATGTCTTTCGTAATGACTGTGAACCACAGGCACAATTTTTTAAAAAGTGCAGTTCCCCTTTAAAAATGTCCAATAGTTATATATTTTTATGCAAAATAACAAAACAAAGTTCCTAAATAGAACTCTTTACTACTTAACTTAACAGAATAATAATAAAAACATTTTTTTAACAAACATATCTTGCTTAGCTCGAGTTTCTGCAGGTTTACACAAGTCAAATTTATAGGGGTCGTAATATAATAGTTTTTTCTACATTTAAATCGCTTCCTTGTGGTCTGTCTACATAACATGCAATGGTGGTTCTTTGCTAAAAAAATCGCACAGATTGTTTTACAGACCATATTCAAGCCCCTTTCTGACCGTACTTCAGGATGCTTCATTTGGTGCACAGTCTTATTTACCGTATTTTCCGCACTATTAGCCGCACCTAAAAACCACAAATGTACTCAAAAGCTGACAGTGCGGCTTTTAACCCGGTGCGCTTTATATATGGATTAATATTACGATTCATTTTCATAAAGTTTCGATCTCGCAACTTCGGTAAACAGCCGCCATCTTTTTTCCCGGTAGAACAGGAAGCGCTTCTTCTTCTACGCAAGCAACCGCCAAGGTAAGCACCCGCCCCCATAGAACAGGAAGCGCTTCTTCTTCTACTGTAAGCAACCACCCGCCCGCGTAGAAGAAGAAAAAGCGCGCGGATATACCGTACGTTTCATTTCCTTTGTGTGTTTACATCTGTAAAGACCACAAAATGGCTCCTACTAAGCGTCAGGGATCCGGTTCATGAAAAGACGCAATCTCTCCATCCGCACACGGATTACTATTTCACAGCAACTGATATTCCTGTGAACCGCACTGTGGATACAACGGGAGCACGTACGGTGAATATTCGCAGCACAGGGAATGAGAAGTCATCCTTCACTGTGGTTCTAGCTTGCCATGCTAATGGCCAGAAACTTCCACCCATGGTGATATTCAAAAGGAAGACCTTGCCAAAAGAGACCTTTCCAGCCGGCGTCATCATAAAAGCTAACTCGAAGGGATGGATGAAGAAAAGATGAGCGAGTGGTTAAGGTAAGTTTAAGTTTACGCGAAGAGGCCGGGTGGCTTTTTTCACGCAGCTCTGTCCATGTTGATATACGTATGTTTGTGATTGCACATTTGCGTACATTTTGGGAGTGAACAGAGTTGTTAGAACGCTGGTTTTTAATATATTATTAAAGTTTGACTGACCTATCTGACTGTTTTTTTGACATTCCTTTAGCGCAGTTAGATGCGGCTTACAACACCGGGCGGCTTATAGGTGGACAAAGTTTTGAAATATGCCGTTCATTGATGGCGCGGCTTTTAACCCAGGGCGCCTTATGGTGCGGAAAATACGGTACATGCCTCCACTTCGACTGCATCTTCTCGCGCTCAGCCTTGTTTTTAGTGCTTCCATATGGAGTGTACTGACAGATGTAAGTTAGAACTATACGCTACTTTGTATTAGAAATTACAACAGTGAAGGATATGCATTTGCATGTACAAGCTAGTCTGCTCCACAACAAGAGGTTGGAGAAAAAGAAGGAACTTATTGACTACAGTGTCGGACAATGTGAAGTGAAGTGAATTATATTTATATAACGCGTTTTCACTCGTGACTCAAAGCGCTTTATATAGGGAAACCCATTATGTACATCTTTAAGCTATATTTAAACCAGTGTGAGTGGCACTGGGAGCAAGTGGGTAAAGTGTCTTGCACAAACACAGATACAAATAGGTAAGAAAATCTGACTTTAAGACCAAAATGAATACAATTTAACAGCCATAATGACGAAAGTACGAAGACATATGAATTCATTCACTGCTCTTTCACATTGGAAAACAAAATGCTTAACCAAAATCAAAACAACAGAAGCCTCTCTATAATAAACACATGCTTGTTTGGAACTCAAGAATACATATTTGCAAACATTGCAGAGACCATTTTTCTGATTTGCTATGAAATTCCAATAACTTCATGCCCAATGTTCCAAAGTTTTCTTGGAGAAGGTGTAGTGTGCTTCATAGCGTGCGTACTGTCACCAACCAGGCAGAGGAAAGCACTACATTATATCGTCTGTGAAAGGGAATTAAGCTACAAGGTTAATTTTTTATGTATTTTCGGCTGCCAGAATTGAGCAATCAGAGAAAAACATCTACATAACTACCTTGAAGATGTAACAAAACATGGAGTGCAAACAGAACAATTATCAACAAAAAAAAAAGAAAGCAGCTAGTGGGTTCATGACGATGACTTCGGTTTTGTTTGATCAGCTGTTTTATTGCCGTGTTACAGGCCCAGTTTGGAAATGATTATCGTATGTAAATAAACATTTACAGAATCTTTCTGTGTAAATATTAATTTCTAAACATATATATACATGCGGCTTATAGTCCCGGTGTGGCTAATATATGGGGGAAAAAAAATGTCTTCTAAAATTTAGTGGTTGTGGCTTTTATCTCGGTGCGCTCCATAGTCCTGAAAATATGACATATAAAACTGTAAAATGTATGGGTACTCACAGGCAGGCACCACCAGCAGGTACTGCAATGTCGAGCATTGGGAAAGGGGGCGTATGGGAGCTTCCAAGCATGCCTTGTGTTTGTGTTGATGACTCTCTGCTCTTGGTGCTTTTTAGCACTTCCTTAAAGCAAGTTGATGTATGCCTCTTTCTAGTGCAAATGGTATGCTGTATTACAATGCAATTTTGTACTATGCTGACAT